>NC_092861.1:62179026-62217307 GCF_032062135.1 Pyxicephalus adspersus
AAACATCCCAACTAATCATTACATCAATAAAGATATAAGATTCAGGTTGAAAGGGGCTGAAAAGGGAGGGCCAGGGATAGTGCTAATCAGGGAGACAGAGTTTCTTGATGTTTGTGGTCAACCAGGTGGGGTAAGATACTCTCTGCAGCTTCTCATACTTCTAGTGTGAAAGTTAAATTGAGCACAGTATTTGCTTTCATGACAGGAGAAGACTCTCTAAATTGATGTTTCTCAACCTTTTTAACATAGGAGAACCTTTGAAATTACTTCTTCTGGGAAATAAGTTCTTCAGGGACCCCTCTGCTATAAATAATATATCCATAGCTCACAGTACATTAGTGTGGTGGTCTTTGGGAAGAATGCCTCTTACTTTGCTGGCCAGTGGAAAAAATGACCCCCTTAAAGATAATTAAAAAAGATAGTTGTGATTAGTAAAACTGACCTGAGATTCAAAAATTAGTCAATACTCAAGGAAACCTCTGGAGGAACCCTGGTTGAGAAAACTGCTCTAAATTGTGGAGAAAAAAATATAAGGCTGTCACTTAGCTTTGGGTTATTAGAAATTAGGTTCCCCTAGCTCTTGAAAATAAACAATGCTGGAAAAAGTTTATTTAAATGTATTCAGCGACTTTAGTAGATAATATTTACACCATTCTTTTCCTACTGGGCTTTGGGGTAACTGGCAATGCTTCTGGGTATATTTTATTGCACTGGTGCACCCAAACATACATTGGTGGCATTGATAGGACAATTTTGGCAAATGATTGTTCCCTATGTCACCTAGTTGAGCTTTAAAGAAGGGAAGAGAAAATAGCTGGAAGAGAGAAGACTCATGGTAGGACGTCATTTTATTCTGTCTGCCTAGTTGAACCATAATTCCTTGCTTGATGTAATTTAAGTGTTAAAATTCACAGGTCACTGATACAAGGAATGTACGGGTGTCACACTGAGAATTCATACAAATATATTTGGCAAAGCAGTGCTGTTGTGACTAGGGAAAAGTAACACTATTAACAGAAAGCACCTGGGCAGAAACACTAGTACTTAAAATATCCAAAAAAATTACCTTCTTCAACTGTTCACCACTTGATTGAACAAACAAACAATATAAACACACTACTTGGAGTGATTTAGAAACAAAGAAGTCATTGCAGCACGCACATTCCTTACATTCACAGGTAATTGTCTCTGTACTTTGACATAGATATTTGAGTTCTACATGCTGTTTTCTAACAGCTGTGAAACTTATTAGATATGAACAGTATTAAAGTAGAGCTGTTGTTAAAAAGATTAAATATATTTCAGTAGAAGTCTAGCACAATCTGAGTGGATGGTTAGGAGTGGTTTCTAAGCAATGATTACCACGTTAAAGCTCTCTGTTCTTGGAATGCTCTTATACATTTTATCCAAAGAACATACTTCTTAGGGAACCCTTTAAATTCATATGGTATTAATGGATGCTTAACACGGCCAGCAGCACTGTATAATTTACATGGGATTTCTAGCAAATTTTAAATCAGCAGTAATGTATATTTATTAAGACTTGTAATATGCAGATATCATCTACAACAAATGCCTAAAGACCATTAGATGGAAATTTGGAATTCCCAGATAGCTGAATATAAGCTCTATATAAATGTCAGAAATATGCCAGATTTCTATCTCTGGAAATCTGAAAGCTCTTTTGTGATGATTTCCAATGACAAAAGAATGAACATGCAATGTATACACAGCAACATTCTATTCTATGGCGATAGGAGGGGGGATAAACAAGTGGCACCCCACTGTGCTCTACTCTATAGGAAACACAGCAGCAAATCCAAATGGGTGTTCACCATTCTGCCACATTCTGTACACATGCTAGATTTTCACCAAAGACAAATCATCTGGTGTGTGTATATAGCTATTGTGCAGTATCCATGCCCTTGCAGTAATCTTTGTAAAAAGTTTAGTGAGAACAAAAACAGTCTTCTGAACATCTACAACTCCATCTACAATAGTATTGTTGTTGGTATTATTTTTTTTTTTAAATCATTAGGGGAACCCCATTTCCAAACTAGAGGATTCATTTTTAAGTTGTCTTTAGAGGCTCATATATTTTCTATTAATTAACAAACCACATCACATCAGTAATTGTATACTGATAAAATGATGTCAAAAAATCAACTCTTTGTTAAACATAACAGTCTTTATTTAAAATGGTATGCTTTAAATAAATAATAATAAATATTTTTTTGTATCTATTCATAAAACAGAAAATCCTTAATCATTCACAAAGGTCTTTTTTTAAGCTGTAAATAGTAGACTTAGCTCAGACATGTGCTTTTCTATCACTTTCAAGAAAAAAGTAATAAACAGCACACACAAGGTAATGGTCATGACCCAAGTTGGCATTATTACAAATGTATTTATAGGTATATTTAGGTGGATGCTGGTGCTTTTTAAAATGGAAAAACGAAATAAAAAACACATGTACAGCATCCCGGGGGCTTGCTATTTAAATTACTTGTACATCTTAGATGTTCCACCCAGAAGTTTTATTTCTGTTGTTACATGTTCCCCATGACATGTTATGAAAGAAATACCAGATTAGTACCTTTCGTAACTTTACTAATAGTTCAGATGGTAACACATCTTGTTTTACAAAACTTATTACTGGACCCTTCCAAAAGTCTGAATTTGAGCTTTGATTTTACTGTGTATTAATAAAAAAAAGTTAAACTAAACCATATATTTATTATAGACATTTGTGTAAGTAGAATGAATACAGCCACCGAAAAGAAATCAAGACATTATAGACAATCAAGACGCAGAAACTTCTTTTTCCAGGAGAATACATTTTATAATATGATAAAGGCATTTATAGAACTAGGTGTAGTTACATGTAAAATAATGACATTGGCACTCAGTCAATGTCTTGCCTGAATACAAAGAAAAAGATACTAGAATATTTCTATTATTTTCTATTTTGTTTAAGAAATACAAGACATTTTATTTTCTTACTATAGCATGCAGATTTTCTAGTGGGATATTTAATGATAAGATCTATTAGAATAACTGGATCTACTGTGAAAACCTATTTATATTTAATTCCTTAGAAAATAGCAGGTCTCTTAATCACAGAAAGGTTATCTGGTATTAGCCCGATGATTTCGAAGGAGTAATTGCAGAGGTTAATTGTTCGCTTTCAAGCCATGGCTCAAGTTGAGGTGTATATAAATGTGAAACTAAATCTCAGTATTAAAATATGAAATAATACATTTAAATATGTCACAGTGCCACAAATATAAAAAATAAAAACATTAACATGGTGAAATATTTTTTATTTAATGTTTACAGTAACTGTAATGGGTTAGTTTTAATACAGCCAACACATGTACACAGCTACCCTTCATATATAAAGCCGTTCCAGGTACATACATGCCCATGTTACTACATAATCCACCATGGTAGCTTGTGGTGCAGGTGAATTTCAATTTTTTTCATTTTTTTTTTCAATTTCATTTTAAACTTCAAATGGGGCATGGCAACATATTAACTACACATGTTTAAACCCTACACACTAAAATACACTACACATGCAGATATAAGAGGAGTGAGAAAAAAGGAGCAGGCTCTCACAAATACTCCTACAGAAAATTTCAGTGGAAATAATCACATCTACACTTCCATGGCAAATCTGCTGAGTTACAAATAGCTGAAAAGCATGGACTTCAGTTTTCTTTCTGGAGGAATAACTATGGATTGTGGAGGAACATACCTGCTAATCCAATGGGCCAATAAAACAAACAAATGCATAAACCCTCTGACGCTAGGATTTTAGGGTCCAATATACACACTTCCTAAAGACTCTCTACTTTTGAATAGATCACTTACATAATTGAATCCCTTCAACTCACCATGGTACAATCAAACAACTTTTAATCTTCGCCAATATTGGAGGATTTATAACTCATCTATGTACAATAGTTAGATCATTCTTCTGGAGAACCTGGTAACTTTTTTTTAATTCTAAAATATAAATCTGCATAAGACATTTCTTGTCTAGGGAATCCTGAATGTTACAGGATAATCACTGAGAGAGATACCAGTAGGGGCTGGCTTAAGGTATTCCAGGAATGTTGCAATGTTAACAGGAACAGCTACATCAGAATCTGCCCACCTTTAAGGGCTAATTCAGACTGGCAGTGAGATTTCAGTGCATTCACCACTTCCTCACGCCAGGAAATGCTGCTGCATGGGGAAACGCTACATGTAGCTTCACTCTGCGGCTGCCCCCAGAGGGAATGAATTGGGGCTGCAGTGACCAGTACTAGTAGTCTTCACTGCCGCTAGCTGTCAAATGTGCAGACGCTTGTTCTGTTTGACTCAGCGCTCCTATGCAAGTCCTCAAGCAGGGGAGCCTTATAAAATCAAGCAAGGTGTGAACCTGCCCCAATTTTTACTAATCCTTACAAACTTTCTGGAATGCATCTAACCCAACACACCTAATTATCACTAAATATACTGCACAATACTGATAAACCTGAAATCTGAAATTACTGAAAGTACTGCTTGAAATGCAATATAATTCCAGAAAAAAACAACAAGTTAAATAACTTAAGTGAGTTATTTTGTGTCATTATTGCCATAGCATTTCTAATTTACAGAATATAGAGTATTTGGTAATAGCTCGTACTAATGTGTTTCTCCTAATGTAATCCTTTATGCAAAAACCTCCTTTCAAGATATATCATGGGACATGGATTAGTAAAATGTAAATTAAATACATGTTTAAATTTGCAGTTTATGAACACATCTATGCAGAACTTTTAATTTAGATCACAGGGTTTCCTAACTTGTATAATTAAAATGTTTCTCATTCAGTAACTTATTGCAATAAGTTAATTTACTTGTATACACCAAAAATTTGTCACCCAGGCATTTAGGAAGTACCAAAAAAAAAAACAAATTACGAGAGCTATGAGATTAACCCTGTCTGATCTCTTTTGAGATTAGTATTTAAGGAAGAACACCTGACTTAAAAATAAACTATATTAAAGTGGAACTAAAACAAAAATGATGCAGTCTAACAATATCATTAACATAGCAATCATTCTTTTTCTGAGTTTGCCATTATTTTATACTTGTTTTACCTGTTATTCATGCAAGTCAGTCTGGAACTTTTCAACTTTATTTAGTAAACCAAGATGTCCAACAAAATGACAGTATGAAGGTTGACAAAAAAGGCCTGATTAGCTCTCCAGGACTGAAAACATTTGCCAAATAGTAGCAAGTGTTTGAAAAAAATTAATTACAAGTTCCCCCATGGTAGTCTCCTCTTTCTGCTACATTCCACATAACCAGTTGGAACAACGATCCATGTGTAATATGCACACTTTAGCCCGGCTGCAAAAATGTGAAATTCATGTTAAATGTCATAACTCAGTATCATAGCCAAGCAATCAAAACCCGTGTTTTTCCAGTCTGACATAACCACCATGTATTCTCCTTGTTGTAGAATTCTGTTTGATGCTGGACAATGTTTTACTAACACATCAACATCAAGTGGTCGTTCTAGTGTAGACGCGTTTTGTTGGAACTTAGGTTTGGTTTGTTGGAACTTAGACGGTTTTTATGTAGATGATAGGTCAATAACTAGGATGAAGCCGTAGATGAGAAGTAGGTTAGCTAAAATGCATAGATTAGATGATAGAAATATGTAGGCTATTGCGGGGGAGTTTGCAGAGGGTAATTTAAATTAGTTGCTTAGCCTCCCAGTGATAATATCCTAAATATAATCAACAATCTTGAAAAGATGATGATCCCTCCGGTGAGTAGGTTTGATAGGGATAGATATATATATATATATATATATATATCTGTTCAGTGTCCCCATATGACAGTCTTTGGATCCACTAGCAATTATCTTCACTATGAGTAGTTTAGAGTTGCCCAAGATGCAGGTACGACAGCTCCCACAAAGTTATGCATAGATTTCAGCATGAAGAACAGTCAGAGCCTCTGGTTGCAGTGTGACCATTGAAATAAAATGGTTCTCTGAGCAGACTCATGAGAAACCTCTATATGATTTTTATTTCTAATAAGAAAAAGTTGTGTAGTAAAAACTACCCAGTAATCAAATGTTCCAAAAAAACAATGGGCACTAATAAATGATCTAAGTGAACGGTATTTAGGAACTCATTTTTGACAACTGATGTTCACGTTTGAAACAGTCAGTATGCAAAATGAGTTATGTCTGAAGTTTTTTCCTATTTACATAAATGTATCCATTGTGCTTTCTGATAAAAGGTGAACATCCTGTAAGCTTTTATCCCAGTATGTATGTGCACCCTGCCTTGTGGTAATGCTTACAGACTATGCAAATTACAAATCCTTTTTAAAATCACTAAGATTGTTTGTAAGCCCCAGGTTGCTGTCATGTTAATAAGTGGTAATGAAGTATTCTCTGTATGATCTGAATCAGCTGTGATCTGGTTCTGAGTCATTCACTTCACAGTTATCAGTCTCCTGTAGGGCTGCTGCTTTTTCTCTGTCACTGTCTTCTAGAACTAAATATCATACTGCCAGAAAGGCAACAAACCTGTTTCCATAATTTGCAATATAACTTTTACCCGTAGTAAATAAATGGAAAGAATAAACTGTTTAAAAATGTATAAAGTCTATTCCTTATCAAACTAGTTAGACTGTTAAAAAGCTTTAGTTCACTTCTGCTGGAAGGCTTGGACTAAGGTCATTTGTAAGCAATTATCCATGAAAAATGTTAAAATACAACATATTATACAGTAGGGGTTGCAAATGACAGACAGATACAGACAGTGACACAGGAGGAGAAGAGGACACTACCCTGAAGAGCTTACAATCTAGCTATCTACCCATGATAGTCTATCTTCTCCAGCTCTAACGTGCTTTAATAAATCAGGTCCATTATGTCACAACTGCAATAGTTGTGACCACAATAGTTTGTTGTAAACAAAGTGTCAGAGCTCTGGTTAGTATTAGGGTTAGGCTTAGCACTAGATTTGGAATCTAGGATATGGATACTATTAGGGCTAGCTTTTTTAGAACATTTTTAGGCCTGGATAAAGTGTAAGTATTTTCAATCAAAAGCTATTAAAAGCCTTTCTATCATTAAAAACCATGGAACTCTCCTTTTCCTTAAACCTTTTAAAGTCGTGGGACCTGTCTTTTGATTCAACCCAGAATTTTACCTAAATTCACTAAAGTAATAGAACCTGTCCAAACCCAAATAAAGTAATAGGATCTGTCATCTCCTTAAACCCACAAAAGTCACAAAGAGGGCCTTTGAAAACGTGTTTTGGCATATGCATACAAACCTGTTTAGAAGTGATAATGCTCATAGCTGATAACAGATTGCCCGGATACAGGGTAAAGCAATGCAGTATAGGGACAGATCTTCTATTACTCCACTACAGGAAGTGGAAGAACTTCAGTGGAACGTTAGGCGGCCCAGGGAAGTGACTGTAGTAAAAGCTATGTGATGACAGATTAGCTACCATTTTTTCACTTGCAATATGACAAAACACCTTCTATTAACATTAACCACATCTACCAGGGTTCCCTCACCTGCACTTTATAGCAGAAATAATATTTTTTGTATGAAGCCTATCGTTACACATTACATGGAAGTGGAGACAAACAAGCAGCAAGGTGATAAATGTTGGATATGTCCAGCTGAATTATTTTATCCAGTGGTTGATATTGGCTAGAAAATATTACACGCTACAATACCTGCATTTTAAAGAGGAGGCAGTTTAGATTGCTTTTTACATCTAATGTAATAGAAAGGCACCATCCTGGCCTGTGTCAGGGAAAATCAACTTCTTGTGAAAAACACACTATTTGTAGAGTCAAACACGTGGTTGAAGTTCAGAAAGAACTATAGCTTTTGGATTGTTCCTACACTTTAAGAATATAACAGAGGTCACTGAATATAACTGTACGCATTTAAAGAACTTTGGATGTTTTTCCAATGACTCTTTATGTACTTGGAATTAGCTCCACTGTGCATAGAAAAAACAAATATATTTGTAACTATCTGCACACAGATGAGATTTCATCGAGTATATACTTATTACACTACTGCATGCTCCCTCCCAAACTGCAATAATGTCATGCTTCTAAAAATAATGCAATAATGTCATTAATGCTTGTCACCCTTAAAATATTCAGAATGCTTCATTTACAGCTTTGACCTAGACTTTACTGGTTTATAAAACAATAATAATTCAAATCCCAATGTTCAGAAGGTCAAACAAATAAGCAGGAGCCTGAACAAAACTGGTACTTTGGTCAAGATATGCAAAGCGTGTCTCGTTGCAATTAAATAACAATATACTGCCTGAATTTTTTTTTTAGCTGAAGAACATTATTCTAATAAAATCTAAACATTAAAAAGTAACTTAGTGTGCTCATTATGCTAGAATGGTAAGATAATGAGATTTTCACTGTAGTTACTCTACTCTTTTTAACATGTACATATGCCAAAGTAAATGCAACATCAACTGAACTTTAGTGCTTTTCAAACCAATAAGAGAAATACATTTCCAATGCCTTCCTCTGGAGGACTATAATTTTCTGGCAATTTCAACTGCTTTCAGACAGCTTTCAATTGCAAACAATGGCAAAACAGAATATCACTGACAGCTCTGAAGCTATGAAATGATCAATACAGTTAGTGGTTTGGTTGCTCTATTTGTTTGTTTTCATGAGACTTTATCTTTGGTATGGTTTACAGAATGGATGGCCAGGGACTATAACCTCTAAGAGGTTATAACTGGCATTTTTACACAGCCTATATTGAATTTTCTTAAGTAAACTGGCAGGAGGATAAATTTAAAAACAACATACTGCATGTAAAGGTGAGTAAATCTTCTGCATGCACAAGATGTATCTTAGGAAACAAAAACTTTTTTTTTTGGCGCTAACATTTTTTACATGTGAACTTTGGGCACACTAAAATATACTAAAATATTTTTATGACCTGTTAAGCTGTCACATATTTATCACCCTCACAAATGTACATTTTCTCAAATAATAATCAAATAATGTAAGTTGAAGCATGAGCATATTCTAGAGGCTCAGGTTTTATATCTGTATAAAGTGTCTATACAGTTCATTTCTTTGTTGTTGGAAGCTTTCAAACAACCACATAGCTTGACCTTTTACCGCATGGTTAGTGAGATATTTTTAATTTCTCTTTTATTACAAATTTTAATAGGTGGTGGCAGGGAACGGTTTCCTGGTTAGTGCAGGAACTTTACTAATGCAGTCCTCCAATTCCTGAACCTTCTTTTTCCATGGCAAATGAAGTGTAGACATGGCAGAAGTTTTAAGATGTTACCTTGTGCTGTTTTCATGTGTCTCTTCTACTTGAAACGCCACACCAAAGTTAAGGGATATCAAAACTATTATGCCACTAGTATCTGAAACAGCTTTCTGTTGTCCTTTGCATGACATACTTTTCTTTATTTACTGCAATGTATTTATGCAGCCTTAACTGGTTTCCTTTGTAACTGTGTTCAATTGTATCTTTGCTAGCTTCAAGGCTAATGGAGAACGAGAGGTCACTGAAAGAGCATTTTGAAATGCTCTCCAAAAATTTAACAACTAAAATGCAAATGTGAAATTCATAGCTCCCCTAACAATCTACAAGCAAAGTTTTCTTAGCATTTTATTTTATTTTTATCCATACATTTCTTTAAACTGCAGTTCCATAACATTCATGTTATTCATGTTGTTAACTACCAATGTGCAACAACTCTTGAATAGCCTATAGAATAGACTCTATAGTCACTCACAAACTAAAAATGTATGTAAAAAGCCTTTAATAAAAATACAAAAATAATTCACCTAGATAAGCATAGGTCCCTTTGAAAAGTATAAATCAGGTAAACTTTGTGGTTTGTCCTCTTTACCCATGAAATATTCTGCTTTACATTTGTTAGTAATGAGTAACTAGAAGAATGAAAATAAGTGCTAAATGCTTCAGAATGTTGGACTCAAATATTTTTTAATACAGTGCTGCTAAAAATAATGATGTGTATTAAACCACAGCAACTGTAGGGAGATTAGCTTTCATTAGTCTCTCCACAGTGACCTGCTAAAAGCTAATATCAGATAGGCTGATACGGGTTACTGCATACTGCTGCTCTTTGCTCCAAGTAACCATCTATAAGCTTAAGTGATGCACCCACAGTTCTATGTTCCTATGTATCACTTAATGAGGCCATGCACTGTTAAATTATACAAACTCTGTTAAAAACAAATTATCAGAATCTAAAACCACATTAAAATAAATACTGAAACCTTTTGCTGGGGATCATGAATGTCTGGGGTCCCTGCAGCACTGATACCATTCCATTAGCTTTTCATCTCCAGGAAAATGCTTTGAGGGGAAACTTTACCAGTTTACCTTTACATTACATATTTAACATTTTCATTTGCCTTAGCACAGGTTTGTGGCTTCTTCATAATAAAGAACAGCAGTATCTGCTTACTTATGGACTGCTTCTCTCTAAATGAGACCTATTAGAATGCCAAATAGACAAAATACAGAAAGTGGCATGTATAATCCAATACTTAAATATTATACTGTATGTGCAAAAACAGTATATATTGACATTAGGAGAGTCCCTTTCCCAAAACATCAGCATGACTTGCATCCGTTTACATTTACATTACTGTGCAATTTACAGCTCACCTGGACTTTTAAAAACTTTATAGGTACTTAGGGCTATACACACTGGTATTAGTACAGCATAGGTCTCATATATGTGTTACTTCTAGCTTGGAATAAATTATTTAGGACAGTTTAATGTGTGTCCTCATTACATAGCCTGTAATGTACATAGAAATCTGAGGACCTGTCAGTGGTCCTTTATATATGTTTTATACACTGGGAAAAGTTGAGTTGTACATACGCCTATCACATTCCTGTACATTCTCCTGTGTTCATACCCGATGCTCAATTAAATCTTGAATTGTTTCTTTTTTAGGACTATTCTCACACTCCTCCGAAATGTGGCCAACAGAAGGGTGTGGGCATGATGTGCCATGGTAATACCAGCATTTGTGCCAGGTTGGTAACATTGTGAGATGGGATTGGCACCATGTTTTTCTTTAATGGAGCATTGTTAGGCTTTGATGATTGTACAGGAATAGTTATACTGATTTTGATGTCTAAAGTTAGCTCTTTCATCTAATGACAAGGTAAATCAAGTGATAAACTTACAAAAACACCCTTCTTTGATTAACTGATCAATATAAAGCAATAGTAACATATGTAAGAATGCTACTTGATGCTCTACTTAAAGCATGTAAAAGTATTATTGCAGTTGATAAATCAGCCCTAAAACACCAAAAGTCCACTAAAGAGCAAATTTCCGTGTAAGCAAATCTTATACACTTAAATGTTTAAGCAAGATTTATAAGTGCAGATGGTAGCGTCACAGAGCATTAGCAGTAAAATGTAAGAATGACTTAGCTGAAATGAACATAGTAAATCAGTTAAGTAGCGTTATTCATACATATAAAACAGATGAAATAAGAATATCATAATAAAGAAAAGCCTCAATAAAATGTATCAGCACCTTTTAGTTCTGTTTTATTATAAAATTGCACCAAGCATTATTCTGAAATTTTTCGAGGTAGTGTAATACATCTGCAACAAATAGCTGTGTTTGCTAAGCAGCCTACAGGGCACAAAGAAAAACACGCCTTGCCATAATTTTGTCATCTGCATATATTTCAACATACAGTCACAGATCATGTAACCACAAAGAGCAGGCAAATGTGTACACATTTAATCTGCTAACCCAATTTTCTGCATCTTTGCTATCAAATCGCCTTTTTTACACATAAAGAAATCATTTTAGTCACAACCCAGGCCATGTTCAAAGATGATTTCATCATAAATATTTTTTAGTTTCACCCCTAGATGAACTGATTTAAAGCCTATTTCCATTGTTAAAAATACATATTCAAACAAAGGGTGGACCACCCTAATTGGGGTTCCATAGCTGCTTCATTTACACCCACTAGTAGTTGCTGATCTACATTTGCTACAAATGAGAAGACAGACATTGAAATTTGAACAAAAACATTCAATTAATCGCAGAGGAATTTAAACATAACAAAGGAATTTGCCCGGGTGAGCCTAATTTACACATTTTCCCGAAGACTGGAAAGAAACTATTATGGAGGAACCTGGGTGATCCAGCAAACTGGAAATGGATTTCTTAAAAATCATTTGTTACCAATTGGCAAATGTTTTAATTCCTGAGCCAGATCCATTCATTATTTGTTGGATGACCCAGCTTCACCAATGGTAATCTATCTTTTCCAGTCCTGGAGAGCTTTATTAAATTAGGCCCGATGCTTGAAGTGAACATGGACTATTATATAGCATCTCACCTCACTTTACTTTAGTGAAATAATGCTGCCAACTCCCTAAAGCCTAACTCTAGTTCATAATGTATATTTCCTTTTGTACAAAGCAGGGAACATTATGGGCCTCTATCAGGTGTTTTATTGTTGTGAGTTTCCCTACTGGGTGATTTTTGCTTCCAAGTCTAACTTTGCCACTCCAAAATTAAAGAATATATATTTGGCTGGAAAAGATTACTGTCTGCTGTGTACATTTGTGTACCCCCTGTAATTATTATTAGTAAAGAATGGGCTGTAAATGAAAAAAGTAGTGACATTTTCTCTGGCTACTGGTCCTCAGGGGAGGGGACAGCCCCTGACACCACCAGCCAATGATAACACTCACATGGGAGTATAGTTTACCTGATAACCAAGCAGAATTGGTTCAGCTTTGGAAGTAAGTGTTTTAATGTTTTAATTCATTGGAATCACCTATCATTTTGTTTTCCTCTTGGAGTGCATGGAAAAAGTCATACTTTTAGGCAAGAGGAAAGATGCAATTGCATTTAATAATGTGCTGACACAAGAGAGCATTACCAGATCACTATTTATCATTTCTAGGGATTTTTTGTGAGATCAACCTGTTTCTGTTCAGTAATTCAGCTATTATAGGACAATAGCATTGTAAGATGACAATTTTATTGTAAAATCCAATAACATAAACAAAAGGGTAAAAGCTTTTTGTTGGCAGAATACATTTCTTTGTCATTTCATAAATAAGTAGGCATTCATAACACAGTTTGTCAGGATATTTTATGAGGGTTATCACAGAAAATGAGCACCAACATTTGGGTTCTCTCATGAATCCTCCTTGATAAAACTATATTATAAAAATAAACACTGCACTTCACATATTGTATAAAACATTTCTAATGTGCAGAGAAATCGTATAAAGGGTGTATGTTCACATGATTGGACATTTCAATTGCTTCTGAGAGCATCAGAATTTAACCTTTCAAGGACTTGTGTGACTTTGTATTGATATTTAATTTAAGTGTTAAAACGCATTTCAGCAATGCATCTGGCAAAAAATGTCCTTCAAGCTGCTCATGTCAAAACCATGAACTACTCAACCAGTTGGCTGTCACTTTACTTTTATTTCAGTCTGGAGAAATGCCCATATTTGACACTTAACTATGCAGTGATTTCCTTCCTACCAAAATCCAAGATCAAGTTTGCATATGGGAAAAAGTAAAAATACATTGTTTTTTTTTTTTTGCAAATGTATTATTGACGCTGAGTAGTCAAGATGCCTTTTACAAAGACATTTAAAACAATGTTACATCAGAACATTTTTAGCAACCACGCACATTTAGAAATGTAGAAATATATAAAGTCAGGCCCATGCATGCATAAGTATATAGATATATATGGATGAATTTGCTGCAAAGAATAGAAACCGTCAAAGCAAAAATGAGAAAAAAAAAGCTGTCAGGGGGACATAGTCACTTAAACAAACTTAATAAAACTTTAAATAGGATTTCAAATATTTTGGAGGCAGTATAATCATGGAAATGATGAATATAGAAACCTTATCAGTTAGAACAGTGTTTCTCCACCATGGTAGAGGATCTTCTCTGCTCATTTACCACTGGCACCAATGCTCTATTTATCTATCTGTAAGGGTGGAAGTCCTCCACCACTGGCCAGCAATGTAGGAGGCATTGTTTCCAATGACCACTAAGCCAATGTATTATGAGCTGTAGATATAATAATATAGCAGGGGTTCTCTGAAGACCTGAAAATTATTGTAAGGTCAGGAAACACTGAGATAGACAGTAAAACCATCAATTGTGTCCAATATTTTTTTCAGTGCCTCACATCATATTTGCTCATACAAGGCATACCTGCCAAAAAAATCCACAATCTTTATGCTCCACCAGCTCACTGGCTCTTCTATCTTTATTGTAGAAAAAATGTAACTCCAAAAATTGCATTACTTTGTTTTGGCACTAAACTGTGCTGAGCATATGCACTGAGCTGAGCATGCTTATTCTTCATGCTTTTTTCATAAAGAACATATAGTATCATTTAGTAATTTACAGTCTTTGTCTACCATGTCAAAATTTGCTGTGCATTTTTGCAGCCTTTTTTTGCCATTAAAAATAAACCAACCTGTCAGCATTTGTAATAAAAGAGACTTCTGCTTTAAGAGTGAAAAATCATACAGGATAGGATGTCAGCATCAGGTATGGAGCATCAACATGAGTGCTATCGAAACACCTTGTAAAGAATAATAAAGATTAGTTTCATGTAGAATAAAGTTTTGGTAGGATGAAGTTTTTGTCAGATGTGGCAAACAAATTCTGAATTCAGAATGCCTTTTTATATCTAATTAGCTTTTGACCACATAAAGGGTATGCTTTTTTCCTGATGCACAAAAACAGTTTTGTTGGTATGTTGTTAGATGTAGGAGATAGATGACATATAAAAAGGTAAGGTTTGGATGAGTCATGAATTTTTAGTGGTAGCAGAATAAGGTATGACATGGAATAATGTTTTACAAGATGTAGAATGAGAACTTTTACACATAGCATGAAACTGTGAAATATTTGATGGGGTTTTTGTCTGACTCACAAATGAATTTGACGTAATATACATTTAAGGAATACGAGTTTTCTAGGTGTAGAAAAGTAGATGATTCTCAAACAGGAAAAAAGATGCTCTATCTCATAGGATGCATAGCTATTTCTGTTGCTGTTGATGGTTTGGATGTCCATTTACCTTGTTACACACTGTTTTTTGACTAGTTATGTTTACTTCCAAGTTCTCACCATTAGCAGACATATTTTTTCCTTCCTTGAATACATGACTTGATGTTTATGAGAAATTGTGATTGAGAAATTATGAGAAATTCTACCAGTTTATGTCCTCAAATGTTTTGTTCTTAGTTACTTCCCGAGCTTCTAACCTTGTCAAAATACCTCACCTGTGTACCCTATATTGAATTTGGTTACCAGTAGGTCATCTTTTCCATTTTGTTTACCTGTTTTACTCTTAGAAATATGTCATTTTTGTAGTATCTGCGATTACTGTTACAAGTTGTTTTTCTTGTTTTACATAATCAATTTAAATTACAAAATTGATTAACTAATGTGTTGGGGTTCAAAAGGAGGAGGAAGTAATCTTTTGTCCAATATAACCATCTCTAGAGAGTCGCCCATATATTAGCATATTTTCTCTGGAACCTTTAAGCTTTAGGTAAAAAGTAATAAAAAAAATAAATAATCCACTAATCCAGCCCACAGGGATAACTAACCAAAGGCTGGTACATAGTTTTCACAAATTCTGACATTAAATGTATTGCAGTGCCCACAAAATAAAATATTGCTTATCTAAAAAAAAAAAACACCTAGATATTACAAACTCACACACAATTATTTTAAATGTGTCACCAAATATAACAACATATAAAATATTTATATACACATATTCTGACATCTGTTTGTGAATATTTAAGTATTCCTGCTGGTGAATATGCATACAAGTAACAGAGATGTGTATGAATAATAAACCGAAAACTAGCAGGCACTTTTAAAACTGTGGTAATGGCAAAGTACATTATGGGCCTGATTTATTAAAGCTCTCCAAGTCTGGGAAAGATAGCCTATCATGAGTGAACAGGATGATCCAGAAACCTGGAAAAAAAAATTACTAAAATCATGTCCTGATACTTAGCAAATGTTTTCAGTCTTTGTCTAGATGTATTCTAAGTTTGCTGCATCACCCGGGTTCCCCCATAACGGTCTATCTTTTCAAAGCTTGGAGATCGCAATAAATCAGGCCCTATGTGCTTAGGTGTAAAGCAGTACTATTTACCCAAAGCACTTGAAAGTACATGCTAATCCACTGTTGTGCTTTGTAGTTCACTAATTTACAAAAAAAGCTGCAGGGGTTATTTTGAGTCAATTGTCAGACATCCCTTTTAAAAAATAGTTTTTAGTTTATGCAATTTGGTAACGTAAAGGTCCTAACTAGCATGATTGGCCCCTAATTAAATATTAAAGTTTAAATATGTTTCCTTTTTAGCTGTTTTAAGTACTGAGAATTTGTCATATTGTTATGTATACACATACACATAGCGCATATATACACAGACATACATTTTCTTGCGTGCACATTTACTACTGTATTCATTTCTAAATAAATGCTCTTTTGAAGTATTTGCAGATGGGCAGCTTTAATACCATCTATGTCAATATGAATTTGCATTGTATCAGTTCCAAGCTTGAAAATATTTATTGTCAATGTTGCTGTGGGTGCAAAAATAGTCGTTATCTGAAGGAATACAAATGACATGATGATTAAACTACTGTTTCTCTCCTCAATGACCCACATTTAATTATGGCTCATCTGGTTTACAGCAGCTCTGCCAGAAAGAAGGGCATGTTCAGCAAGCTGTTTCTAGGCAATGCTCATATGGGGTAGATTAAGGAACTTCATCACTTTGATCCGATGATGTATTGCCCATCTTCCTGATACCACCTGGGCTAGCTTTCACTTTGCTCATTAGCGCATTTCTGTCCTGTTCTGCTTATCAGTGCCAAGTATTTTTAACATCAACGTTCACAGTATACTTATGCCTAAATGACAGCTTTGTTCCCACAATGTCTGCCAAAAAAGGTGAGCATGTTATGTATAGAAAACATCACTGTGTTATTTGTGAAACAGGAAATTTGGCATTAGAAGATCATATTCTTATGCCATATTATACTTTTGTTAATAAATAAATCTGTGAATAAACAGGGAGCCCAGATTTATAATTAGAATTTATGTAAAAAGCCATAGAAATTGTTGTTTTTTTATTAAAAACATTCCCTTTAATTATCAAGCCTTCATAGTATTTATTAACTGTGTAGAGTTGTAAAAAAATTGAATATCTCAGCAGTATATATATTACATTGAAAATATAAATGTATGTGATATGCATAGCAACATTTCAAAGTATGCCCAATTGATAAAAAGAATTAGGAGGGTCTTAGCCTCATCCAATAAAGCTTTATAAGTTACTACTCAAAATTAAAGCACATATACAACAGTCTTGGTGCCAGTTTAACTTTGACCTCAGCTAAATGAATTTGTGAAATTAATGGATAAAGATATAAATATAGTACACAAAAAATGAGTTAAGTTAATTTAAAATAAATATCTAAAAGAGCCAGTGATAACTGGTCACATAGGAATGTGTAGGCAAAGACCATGTTTTTACCCAAAGTAGGAAAAGGTATAAGCCCCTAAAAAAGGGTATTTTATGGTGTATTTGTTCCTCTAGGAAAATTTCCCATCACTTTCTGGAGATGAAACAATAAATGAGAACAAATCATTCCAAAGTAAAAGTAAATCTAATCATAGAGAGTTGTCATAGGAACAGGTGATCCCATTGGAGTGTTTTCCCTGATAATTTTACTAAATATATTTCAAACTGATTAATTACTTAATTAGTGGAACATTATCATGTCAGCAAATCCTAACATACACAAGCACACGCTGAATGGTCACATAGAGCTGTATATGGCAGCTGTGTTGGGCTTATATGACAGTTACTTATAACCTTCACTTATATAGAATTATATTCTGTTCTGTATTTCTAATTTCTATATCTATGGGTGAAAAATAAGTAGGTATTCTTTATCACACTGTATGTGCAGTGCTTACATATAGTCATTATTGTAATGAATATTATAACTCTAAGGCACCAAAACAGTTAACTACATTTGCATTTCTTATCACCAAATGTCCAAATTAGTCATCAAATTCTAAAATCTTGTGCAAAAACAGGTGTCTGCAATTTTAGCAGACAGATGATCACTTCTTCAAAATGTATGTATTCTAAATTGATTAATTAAGAGCTTGATGATTTTTCCAAATTGAACAGTTCAGACTTAAGTAAATGGGAAAAACAGTATTGCATTGAGCAAGCAATTTGACATCTCATAGGTTTTTCAGACAACCATCATGCCAGATTTTACAGATAACACTGTCCAAATGAATAGGACATGTGCTGAAAAATATCCTAGGCTTCAAATTACAGATCAACATGTTGGAAGGTTTAATTTTATCAAAGTAATTTTCTACCAGGATGCTTACTCTTGTGGGGGGATGAGTTACTTAAGTAAGGATACAGGAAGAAACTGAAGCACACATCACGCAGGCACCATCAGTAAATCTACCCTAAAACTAAACTAATATTTAGAAATATCTAAAAAATAAATGGTCTTTAAAATATTTCTAATTTTAAACCAATTACATTTATGATTATGCATATTAACAATAAATATTTATATATGCTCCCTATATAACTAAACTTTACTTACAGTTGTAAAGATCTTCAGCTGTTTGGTTCTGAATGCTGATTTGTTGGAAACTCAATGAAGTCACTTTAGAATTCAGGAGGATGACGGATGTTTCCTCTCCTTCAAACAAACCATGCAAAACTTCAGGGAAAGTGCTGACTATACAAGGAGGCCAAAGAACTTGGTTATTAATTCAGGTTGACTATCTGGAGAAGGGTTTATTTAAGATGGGTATTAGATGTAGAAAAAGAAACAAAACAGGCAATCTGACATTCCATACCAAATATTCCATATCACACATATTCCTTATCAGTTACTGCCTTTGAAACAGATGGACCTGGAAGATTCCCAGCAAGGAATGTTTGAGGGAATGTCAGATTCCCTGTTTTAAAAATAGAGCCCATTACATTTGTTACTGACCTGAATGGAAGGAACTATAGCAAAACAAGACGTGTCATTTTTGAAAAAATGCAATAAAAAATGCATGCTAGATTAAAACGCATGCTAGATATAAACAGTTACTTTTTAAAACCTGTATTTTTAAGGATCATTCCAAGCTTTTGAACGGATGCATCTCAGAATGATAAATCAAATTCATGTATAAAAGCCATCATGTGCAATCATGTGTAGACAATAAGGTAGGAGACTAAAAATATAAGCAATTCTTTCTTCGCCATGTATATCATGCTTTCCAGGATTGTATCGTAGTTACAGGTTTCAGCGGCAGATTCCTTCACTGCACCCGGAATATTTACACATGTGTCTTTGTTAAAAACAATTTTACTGACATTTGTTTCAACATTGTATTAATATATATATATATATATATATATATATATATATATATTAAAAAAAACATATCAAAACAACTAGTTTCTCAATAACTGTAATTTCCTGATTGTTTGTAGAACGTTCAAGGAATCCTTCTAGAAAGTGTATATTTGTCTGCTCAGTTATGGATTGAGTTCCAAGTCAAAACTGATAGTTGTCTATCTTTTCTAACAGTGTGTGTGGGGGTTGACACATAGGAGGAGAAAGGGGGGCCCTAGTGGAAGCGAGATCTAGTTTGAAATTTGCACAAGGGATCAAAAGTGTTTAGTGGTATTACTGGGTGCTAAAACGCATTTTAGACACTCAAAGATGTTTATACTCAAGCTGTCATTGTCAAGTAATGGTACCTGGAAAAATAGCAGTTGTATGCCATTCAGCCCATCAAAACTTCTACAAAAGTCTACACCAGTGTAATTTAAAGCTGAGCCTCCTAACACAACACAGTCCTATATTGGAAACCAGTAGAAGAAACAGATTACCTAGTAGCTGGAAACACAAAAAAAATGAGGGTGAAAAAATGACTAAAGGTGCATAAAACTCAATTAAAAAAATGTAATACACCTGAAAAAAACAACCACTCAAGGAAATGTAACAGGTACAGTGAAATACTAGTTATCTAGAGCTCACGCAACCAGCACTCTCAAGCAACTAGCATGAGACCCGGTTAAAAAAAAAATTGGCACACAGTAGCATTAGTAAGCCGTCACTTCATGTATCACTCCAGCAGCTCCCATGTGTTCTAAGTTCCCTGAAACCTATCCATATTCAGAACTTCTAAGGCTTTCCTGACAAGTCACAATTGGATTTGGACTTTCTACTGTTGCCATCATACTTCCCTATTGCATTTTGTGGATCATTTTGATTATACAGTACAGCTTTGACTATTAGAGGATTTGTAACTGGTCATACTCTGCATATAGTATACTGGATAGCTATTGTGCCTATGCTGATATGGGGTTAAATAATGGAGCTTATTATTTAATTTTTAGTTGGGCCTTTTTTATTAGTAACTTTCAAACAACCAGTAACCACATTTTTCTTGCAAATAATTTCAAATATATGTAAAGGGAAAAAAACAACAAACAACAGGAAATCACCAGGTCGTCAGCTAACACAAGAAAAGAGAAGAGGTGGCAACAAGTGGCAAAGCTGTTTAGAACTTAAAACTGCACAGGCAGAAATACAACTTTTTTGGCAGGTAAAACTGCTCTCTTATACGCTTTGTATCAGTGAAAAGAGTAAAACATACTCACTCAATACAAAGTGACTGTTTTGCACTTTTTTTTCCACGGGATTAAAAAAAAAACAAAAAAACAGCTAATCACTTTAGATGGTATTAAAATCTGATCTTGTTATAACAGACTTTATGTGCATCAGACAAATCAAGAATCAGCACTGTATCCCACTTGGTGTAATATTCTTATTGATTCATCAATTTGCAGCATTAGTATAACTCAAGGTTTTATAATAGAGTAATTTTTCACCAAAATCAAAGCCAGCTGATTAGGAGACTCTTTACACATTGCTGAAACAGGTCACTTTTTGATCACAAATTAATACTTTTGCTACTGAAAAAATTAAACTGATTAACATACTGAATATTTTTCTAGCTAATGACATTATTGTAAGCATAAAAAGCCAATCAGTCTTCCTTGACTCATAGCCTAGTCTCTCTTAGGAGATTTGATGATTGTGTAAAGTCTTGAACGGCTTTTCTTGCAAATTATAGTTGTCTAAATTCTTTTTACTTTTCTTTTAGACATTTGCAGGAAAGGTTAACAAAAATAGACATGATACAAAATATTGAATGATAATTCACAGCCAAAAAATAAAAAAATATACAATTCCATCAGGCTGCAAGCTACTCTTTCTTGCCTAAGTACTGCCTTTTTATATCCATACCCTATGTATGGCACAGCAAGGTTAAAATTTCTAAATAAAAATAAAATATCACTTTGTCCAGCCCTCAACCCAGCTACCTCACCATTTAATCTTTTCTTAGACAGAATACCTAATGATAGTTATGTGCATTGAACAATCTTCTCTAATTATTTTGAATAATAATATTTTTTTGTGACCCAGATGATGTATCCTAGGAGGTTTAGACTTAGTCATTGTACCTCTGAGATTGTAATTAAGAACATTTAAGGTATATGTACACTCATGTACACTGCTCTAGCTACACTGATTGTGAATATTTACACTAAGCCATTGTGGGATTTAGCTTGACAAATAGTAGGCAACTAGCAGGACTGGATGCCATATCAGGGTTTTATTGGAAAAAAACAACAACAAAATCATCCCAAGAGGAAGGCTTAACATCAGCTGGGTAAAAATCAAACACACAAGCAATTATCTTCAGCTGTCCCGTGTCTATAACAGTCCATTTTCAATAGGCAGAAAAACTAGAGTCAACTTGTCTGTAGAGTCTTGTCTCTCTCCATCTTTCCTTCTCAGGAACTGGAGCTGAATGCTCTCAAGCCCTCTCCATTAGGGTCTTTTCCTCTTCCTCACTCAGACCACCTGTCTGTGTCTCCAGCACAGTCACTCACACAGACCACCTGTCTGTGTCTCCAGCACATCACATCCACAGACTGAGCTCCTGGCTCTATGTTATAACTCCACCCTCAGTGCTTCCTCATCAATAATCTCCCAGGTGAGAGTCTTCTACCTGCTACTTCCCACAGGATAGGAATCCTGTGCAAATATCTCTACTCTCTAGTACCTTTCCTGCTGGTTGCCTACACCATCTATATATGATCTAACTAGTCTAACCAGTCTGTAGTCAGGTCTTGTTTTTGGTATAAATTTTATTTTCTCTGCATAAATCTTTTTAGCTGTTGGTATACCTTATTCAGACAGATGGCAACACTGCAGAGGGAAGACCAGCATTTAGGGAATTTCTAATTGACTAAGTTCTACAGTTACTTTAAACTTGAAAACAATTCCTTGAATTTTAATTGGATCTGTTTTTGTGGACATTTTCCATACTGCTTCTGCAAAGGGGGATCCCCATCACCTAATAGCAGGGTCCTTTCCAAACTTTATACTTCCTATTAGGATGAAACTGATCCATTATGTCTTCCAATCAACGCTGTTTGTATTAATTTACAGCTGTTTGTATTACTTTATTTTCCTATAAAATTAAAGTTAAGGTTTTTCTATTGCATAGTAGTGCATACCAATTTTGTATTACTTTATATTACTATAACATGTTAAAACAAACAAAACTCAGAAAGGCCAACTGAATATCGAAAATTAGATATTTTTTTTATCAATGTCAATGTCTCTTAAAGCCAGCTGCACATTTGGTTTAAAACTTTTGATTTAAAGCCTAAAGCATAGTAGTAAAAACCATATACATACAAACCAGCAAACATAGACCTAATGTATATCTAAACCCATGAACAAAAATGTAATAAGGTGTGGCTCATCACTTTTTAATATGGTGGATGTATTGGTTTTTGCAAGTACATTTTTGAAACCTTTAGAAACAAACATCTAAAACATTTAGCCTTTTCTGCTATTAATATTATTATCATACAGGATTTATATAGCACCAACATATTACTCAGTGCTCTACATTTAACTGGGGTTGCAAATGACAGACCAATACAGACAGTCACACAAGAAGAGAGGACCCTGCCCCGAAGAGCTTACAATCTAAAAATCCTCTGTGGAATACAAAGTAATGTATCAAGTATGTCGAACGAGAAGCTTGCAATCTAATCAGGATGGCTGAAAGGCTGTAAAGAAGACCAATGTAGCCATTATTTGTGGGTTTAGATATATTTTGATATATTAAAACAATAAGGAAGATGTTGATGATTTCACACAGTTAAAATCTCAGACCTAAATAATCTAGAAAAAAAGGTCAGGTCCACAATATTGCATTATGGTAACCTATTGATAGGTATGTTATTTGACATACATTAGTTCATACTGAGTAGCAGTGCAAAGTACTAAGGCCAAGCACCTGAGCTGCAGCTTGTGTAGGTGTGGTTTTGGGGCATATATTTTGGCAGTATCATCTGGAGGGGATGGGGGGAGTGGGGGTAAAGTACGTAAAAGTTATTTTTTCATTTCACCTAGACATAAACAAGAATGGGAGGGGAACGTCAATGCATGAATACTTAAAATATTCTTTGAGTTCAGCTTTATGGGAAAACGTTTGTGCTACATAACTTACCATATGTGCATTAATATAAAACTAAAGCAATTTGGCTCAGCAAAATTATGGGAAAATAAATCTTTTAAGGTAATTATAGCCCATCTAAAGGCCTAATAATAGCAATAATAATGATAATATTAAGTTTCTCCCTAAATGTTTCCATTTTTTTATTTTAAATAAGACAAATAGCTCATGAAATCTCTATAACAGCAATTCCTTTTTTCTTGATGACATTGTTGTCCTTGTGAGTGTTTCTTTTAAACTGTGGCATTTTGATTTTTTTCACCTTTTTGTGGCTGGGTGTTTGTGCAGTGAAACAAAGACACCAGACATAGAAGAGAAAGGGATGTAAACAATTTATCAAGTCTATATTTTGAAGTAAAGCTATAATAAACCTTGCAATATAAATCTGAAAATCTTGCCTTTTGGCAAGTTACTGTCTTCCAATGTTCTTTGACTGTGACAAATTCATCAAAGCAGAATGCAGCTTCAGGGATCCTTAATAATAACATAGCACAATGTTATCTTCCTGGCTACAGAGATAGTTTTTGACCGGTTTTGTCTAAATTAATTAAATGAGGATGTATATAGGAAAAAAATTGTACTAAACAGTGCTGTAAGTAGTACTTTTGACCAGGTGAGGTTATCAAATGTAAATGAGACAAGTCTTTTTTTAATTGCTATTTTGATGTAAGACTTGTCAACCTTGCACTGGTTAAATGAAAGAGGTAAATTCAGTATGTAATACAATTAAGGACAAGCAGAAACCGCTATCCACACTCTGCTAAACAAGTTAATAGGTACAACTTTCAGTTTGCTGCTAGAAATTGTGGCAAACATCAAATGTTCTCATTTCACCAAACAGTCAAAGGTGAACATATTTAAATAGGCAATGAGAATGTTGATGGAAGCCAATCACTAGTGAACATTTTACATTACCCCTAACAAACACCAACCAATGGGAATATTTGAATACAGCTGACAGTGTTCATTCACCTGTAGAGGGCTCTATATTTGGGTTGAGTTGAATATAGGAGAACCAGAATATGAACAGGTATGGTCATGACCTAAATAAAAGTGGACAGGTGGTAGCTAAATTTAAGTGGGGATGGTGGAATGTAACAATACGTTTACTATTAGTCTTCGACGTTGCAAGTCTTGCATATTATAAATTGTACAGTACATACTCATGGGGACCTGTTTATAAAACAGCGAACTTGACATTCACAACTCTGGTGAGGAATTTTTCCAATCCATATGTTTTATTGGCAGTAATTGATTCTTTACCAGAAGTAAAGCATGGTGAATGTTAGATACATTGCTTTTTACTTTGACTGCGGAGTAATCTTCACAGTTGTGTCTCCACACTGGTTTCTATGCAGTCCCTAATGAGGTTCTTCTTTAAGGTGGGCTCAGGCAACGTGCTAGCTCTCTGTATTCCTTGAAAAACAATAATTTGCCCTGAGGATATTGTGCATGAGAGTTTTGCATAGTGTATATTGAATGTGGGCTCAGACCTCCCTAAGCCATGCTTAATTTTCTGCACCAAGCACAAGGCACTCACATTATTTTGGGACATTCTTATCATACAGGAAACACCTAAACACACTGCATTCTATCTTTACACTCCAGTGCCCTTAAATATTATTACTGTATGTACCATGTCTATATGGGGGAATACCTTGAAATAATTTTCAGATCTCAGGGAACCCCTGCTAAAATTACTATATCCACAATTTACAGTAGATCAGTGTGGTGGTCAATGGAAATAAATCCTTCTACATTACTAGCCAGTAGGAAGAATGTCAAGCTTACATATAGCCAAAAAGATTGTTTGTGTCAATGGTAATTACCCTAAGAAGTCCAAATTGCTTATGACTAAGGAACCCCTAGAAACTTAAGGAGCAACCCTGAGTTTCTAGAGAACTCTGGTTGTGAAACACTCATCTAGAATGTATACAATATGCTGTTGTTACTTTACCTAACAAAACAGTTTTAAAAGTTATTATTGGCAGCTATAATTACATTTGTGGCATGATATGCTCTCTGGGTAATATAAATGTTGTTAGATATTGATTGGTACTTTGATTATATTAGCAAGATGTTTTTGCTATGATGGTCTTGCAAATCAGGCTATAGTTTCTTGATACATTTGTGTTATTGGGGCTATGTTATCAGGATGTTATGTACTACAGTGGTATTGTGTATTAATCATGCCCCACAAATCAGCATATTTACACCCCACTTACAGTAAATCACACCCACTGTTCCCAATTTATTACCATGCGCCAACGTTAACCTGTCAAATTTAAAACAGGGTTTTGGTGCCTATATTCACCAAATGGGTAGTGTAATAAAATATTTATTTTTCAGATCTTACATGTGAGATGTCCCATATGAGATTTTACACTTTATTAAGAGTACACCAATCTAATATGTGATGTTATCACACTTTAATGTGAACACACCAATAGGTTTTGCAACTTAGTAAATAATGATTAAACTGACTAACTGGGACCTCTGTGTTTGTTCTGAAAAAACAATTATTATTGATTTCATGATACCCCAGATTTGAATAACTAAACTACCTAATTTCAACATTATCTGCTGAAGCTGTTTCCCCCTTGCAAATCAACACAACACCAAAAATTGGCAACATTGCTGATTGCAGTTATTGTCCTGTATATTACTTCTGAAAATATTCAAAGGTGTTTTGTCGTTCATGTTTTAGTTCCCTGCAAGTTCAGATAGATTTAGCAATAAATAAAGTAAAGCTGAAGTAAAGCAGTGTGCTACCAGCAAGGCATTTCTGTACTATTGAAGTAATAAATACCTATTTCTTTCTATTAGTACAGTAGGTATTAGGATGCTACTGCATACAGACAATGATCCCAACATGAATTTGTTTTTCACTTAAATATGGCAATGGCCTTATCGCAATGTGGAGCACTATTATACTGTGAACCTCTGAAAGTTGATATCACATGTGCTATGGATTTCAGGCGTATTGCTGTATATCACCTATTTCTTTTACTCAGCATGGGACTGGAACTGCAGGAAGCCTGTGTTTTAGTTCTGAGTCATTTCCTCAAAGACACTGGGGATATTCATTATCCTCAGATATCGTTTTATTATTCCAAAAGCATCCTGATATTTGAGGACATATCTTGTTTTCCAGTGCTTTGGGCTTACTAAAGTTATGTAACTTAAATTCCTGCTGCTTGCTTATTTTCAGCACGAAACAATATAATTTCAGTTGATATACACTAGTGACAAAAACAATAAAACAAAAGATGATAAGTATGCATTCCCTCTCTACCCTGTTATTACCATTAGAGCATTCTTAAAAGAGACTCAGCAATAGGTACCAAATTCTACGCAATTATGCTGACACAAAAGCAATACAGTGGAGAAATTAAAGTATAAATCAAACTGTATTCTGCATTTGCTGGTATGCAAGGTACACGCAAATGTTCCTAAATGTAGCACTATTTTAATGTGTGTGTCATATAGACAATTCAACCATATGGTATTTATCCAAATTTTGTTTAACTTTAGAATTAATAGTGACACCTAAGAAAAAAAGATACAGATTGAAGCACATTTAAAGTGTGTCTTTATTGTGTATAGTATTTTTTTTTATTTAAAAGGTATTTTAGAAGTAATTTTAAATTGTCTGAAATATATTTTGACATAGATTTACATTGTACCTGCATGACCCATTCCTGAGATAACTTTATCAGTTCTCTCACAGTTGACAACAAGAACCTGCTAGCCACTGTCTAGACACTGTTACGTAATAAATCTTTTCTTTTTGGAAGATAACATGAGGTTTAATTGCATTGTGCATGGGCGTACACAAGCAAAGTGAATATGTTCCCTGAACCTTGAACATGCATAGTAAAATGAACCCTGAACCTTGTACACTGGTTTGCTATGAGCTTTCAAATAACGCAACTTTGCTCTTACAGTTGCACAACTTCTTGCTTGAAGCTACAAGTAAATATTACCGATAACCCTATTGTAGACTGCAATGTATGAAATGTACACAAGCTTGCCAAGCCTGCAGCAGTCACATTGGTAAATGCAAACTGCAATGCCCCAACCACAATATGGACTATTGTTTCTGATGTATATAGTGGTCCAGTGTTCCCCTTGGCTGGTGGTTGGTTGGGTGATACTGCTCGCTGGGAGTCAGCTTTCATGTTCATCACTTGCCAAAATCTACATTAGTTTGTTATTTTGGTGAACAGCGACCGCAAACCCAAGATAAAGTGAACTCAAACATCATCCATACTAAGGATAGGTTCTGTGTGAGATGTTCACTGAATGCCAATCAAATCATCGCAAAGAAAGGACCCCTCATCTGGCCAAGTCCAAGATCTGGTATTCAGGTTGTAGAGATGATTGAAAAAATGTTAGAGATGGCTGAAAAAAACATATTTTTTATATTTTAAGGCTAAACTGTTTAAGCCAAAGGAGTCATGATAGCAACTTTGAAGATTGTTTTAACTGTATTTGTGAAGTTTTTTTTCTTTGTTTTACTGTAAATAAATATCACTTGTTCGTTTGATCCATCCCCAACAAATTCAATAAATTTACTCATTTGTAAATGTATAATTACTGCTGCCTGCATTTAGTATCTATTACTATACTCATAGGAGACTTTGAATATGATTGCTGTAAAATCAATATACAATTAAACTAAAGAACATCCCTTCTTGAGAGTTTATGGTTGGCTTAGAGGGTGCTGGCCCCTAACAAATTACAACTGCCTTATCCTTTATGACTGTATAAACACCTTATGCATACCATTTTTTAATACAAATTATTCAGTTTCTCGAAAGAATCTACTTATTTCTGGTAATTGTTAATTAAATGATAAAGGGTTATTTAGGTTTGCAAGCATAACAAATCTGCAATTAGGTGAATCTGTAATACATTTTTTCAATTGTGTATTAGTTCTGCCTAAAAGCAGATATAGGATGTCTTTTTTTACCTGTAATAATGATCAGTCTCATCTGGTTTAGTTTCTCATTATTACTCTGTCATATCCTGACTTTATGGCTAGCATCCATTAACGTACATCTATTGTCCAATGAAACTGCTCCTACTAGTCACTTAGGGTTGGTTTACTGGACAGTGGAATACTAGATGACTGAGCTTAACCACTAGGTATAAAAATAAAACTTTTTGCATTTAGAATCTTAATATTTTGTTGATAAAAGAGCATTTTAAAAAAATATTTACATATTTATTTTATAGTTTCAGCTATTAGGAAATAGGCAAATGGGGAAAGAGTAATTTTCTGAAGGTATAGTTTTTTCAAATAGGATAGCCCCAATTATATACCCTAAAATAATGTACAAATCATTTTGACTAAAATGATACTGCATATGCAAAATCTTTATGTAATTTATTAGAGTGGTTAAAATCAAACTTCTTTCTTTTTAGAAATAATACCTACTTACTATCCCTGGAACAACCAATGTATGCAGTGTTTATAGTGAATTAATACGATGGTGCTAGTTACAGGGCTCAGCACATTTGCTTTTACTAGAACTAGAAGTGTGTAAAGGATGTTTTACTTCTGTCTTGTACACCAAGTTGCAATTTGTATTGGACTCTAGGACGTTTTTGGAGAGAAGTAGCCACAATATACCTAACTTGACCTAACATAAAATAAATTAGAATTGCAAAGTTGCCGCAAAGGTTTAGACATTATTAAGGTCCTCTAGAACAACGTTAAACACCACAAACTTTTTGTGATGTTAGTGCATCAAAAGAGAGACTATGAGCCATACAACCCAGGACAAGTAAAACAGTTATAGAATTTCCACTGTGAATATAGCTGTTTACCTGGAGTCCCACTTTAAAGCTCAGTTTCAGCCTAATAAACAATATTTTAAACATTTTAAGCATGTTAAATACATGGAATAGTTTTCTAAATCTGAAAAAAATAAAGTATTTCATTTTCAGTACACAAATCATACTGTGTACAATTTTTTGGGAAATTGCAAAAGCAACAGTTTTACTTACTCTAGAAGAAAAATTTACTTTGCCAGTTTTTCCTGATGTATAGTGCTATAATGTGATCAATTTTGTTAGGTGACTGTAATCAATCTAATAATTATTCAGCTCAATGGTTGCTTAAACAGAAATAGCTGGTAATCAGCCCAGCTATTGAGTGATGCATAAATAATTATTACATTTACAAATATCTAAAGCTTAGAACTGCACTTTATCAGCCTCTATTAACATTTTTGTTTTCAAAACTCTTTGGTTAATTAATAGTCCTATTTTAAAAACTCACATCTAGTTAGGGTCTGGGTATGGACTTCACTAAAACAGCAGTGCAAATAAATAGGAGGAACGCACAAAATGTATTTATAAATAATTCTTAAAATGGAGTACTTAGCACACAATTTTTTCATCTATCTATCTATCTATCTATCTATCTATCTATCTATCTATCTATGTGTAAATATATTCTTACTAATAGAAAAACCATTATTATGATGACTATATAAATTTTCATTGTATTAAAAATGTTAGCATGCTCTGCATTCTAAATGGAAACACCCAGAACTAAATGTTTATCTATAAAAATATATTATACATATACAGGTAATCCCCGAGTTAGGGACATCTGACATACAGACGACTCCTAGATACAAACGAGGCTTCCCTGCTGTGCATGACGGAGGCTTGATGGGGGGGGGTGGTTTGCATGACTTGCAGAAGAAATCTTTTGCAGTTCTGCAAACTCTTGTAACAAGACTAACTCAGTTTTTTCTTCTTTGCATATCATAGCACAGCTTGCTCCAGAAGTTAATGAATGTCCAGGCTCCATAAAGTTTTTTTTGTTTTTTTCTTTGTTTGTGATTAACTCACAGTAATGATTTTAAACAGTAACTGACACCACGCTGTCTAAACATATGTTGAGACAAACATATGTCCTAACTGCATTTATTAAAATAATGTACCTGTTCCAACATACATACAAATTCAACAAACCTACAGTCCCTTTCTTGTAGGTAACCTGGGGACTACCTGTAATGAATAGTCCAATAAAGAATCAGTTGTAATGTGTTGGAAGGGACAGCTTTAAGGGACAGTGCCATCTCAATTTTTAATCTTACTCCATTTTTAGCTCTGCCCTATGTAAGTAGGGTTGACAAGCAAGTTCATGGGATTGATAAAATGGTTTGTCCTCCTTTTTAATGTCCAAACAAAGTTTATAAAAAAATGTTTTCTCTGAGATATACAATGAGCACTTTTACTTGTGAATCTTGTGTAGTTTAGAAGTACCACAGTAAAATGGACAAAGAGGGAGCTCAAACAGGTATAGCGATGCCATAAGAGATTCTAGCAGAGTGGGGTGGGCAGTAGATCTGTTTGGGGTTGTATAGAAAGGAGAGTCAACCTAGCAATGTTGCTAGCTGTAACTTTTTCTTGCTGTTCACTGTGTATGGCAGCCTTTCTCGACCTTTTAACACGGAGAAACCTTTGAAAATACCTTTTGGTCTTCAGGGAACCCCTGCTGTAAATATTATATCCAGAGCTCACCATATAAAATTCAGTGGAAAGAATGCCTCTTACATTGCAACCCAGTGGGAAGAATGTTACCCCCACAGAAAGCAAAAGATCGCCACATAAATTGGCCAAACTGCTCATTGCTCGAAGAACCCCTAGCAACCTCGAGAGGAACCCTAGGGTTCCATAGAACTCTGGCTGGGAAACACTAATGTATAGCAAGCAAAGTGTAGACAACATCAAATTTTGCCATCTGTTCCCTAAAGAACTATATAACCCATAGCAATTGTTATGTTACAGTTTGGTTTAGCTATAGTGTTTCCAGGACCAGGTTCACCGCTTCCAAGGTCAACTCATACTAACTGGAAAGATGATGATTACCACCCGTAGCTCAGTAAGGAGGTTAGAAAAGTAAAGATGACATAGAATAAAGATTTTCTGAGACAATGCATTACTAATGTAGGAACTACTGTCAGATTAGAATCTGTCAGAATGTAGAAACATACATACATTACAAGTCAAATACAAATTTGTTAACAGGAACAAAATAAGCATTCATGTACTTTCAGTTTGTATTTTGTGATTTAGCTGACGTTTACCTAAATTAATTTATAAACATTTATTTTTGACCACATGAGGAGCAAGTTCTTACTAGGTACGGGGCGCAGTCATAAAGGCATATCTACTACTTTTGTTCAACCCTTCCAAGAAGTGAGGTTGAACAATTCCTATAAGTCTACTGTTTCAGTTACAAGTGTAATAGCTTGCTAAAATGATCACAGAGCGACCCAATGTAACAATGTAAAAATTCTTTTGTTTGTAAAAGACTCTTTTTTTTCAAGTGATATCTTGATTAAAGTAAAAACATGTCTGCAAGAATATCCAATCATAAGCATAAACTCAGCACCTTATTGACTAAGCAAAGTGTAATATTGATATAAATCACCTTGTTTCTAGACCATGACAAAGTTACTGTTGCATTAGTGTGTGTGTTTTGGTCCATAAGAGCTAAATGTGTAAAAGATAATTTTGGGACAAAAAATAGGGCCATATCACCCTAGTAACTAAATACAGGAGAAACAACATTAAAATTTTGACTATAGCAACTATTTATTTTTTGTTCAATTATTGCATAAACATAGACCTGATAAGATCCTATTAACAACAACTCCAATTGTGTGTTCATTTTCTTTTCTTCACGACTCATAAATCAACATTATTTTTTGCAGCAGACATTTAAAAGCAGTTAAAAAACTTTCTAAAAAATGTTCTATAATTCATAGCTAACTGCACCAAGCTTCTTCAGATAACAGGAGTAAAGCTACTGAGGTAGGATATTCTGTGTATACCTTTAAACACTTCGGGAAATTAAAAAAATAAATAAAACACCATCACGCATTCACCAAGCTATATATAGCTGACATGGGACTGTTTTTTTCTTTACTGTATTTCCTATGTGAAAAGCCAGGTTCTCAGTTGCAGAAGTCATAGGCAATATCTCTTCTACAATGAAATAAACTTACCTGCCAGTTCACATTTTTTAACTAAGCTCACCTCAATTTATGTTTTACTTTATCTTTACCGGGGCTTTTTATGGGTTTGAGATTTTCGGCAAACTTGATGGACCATCCATTGAGCTATGCATGGACAGCAAAATGTACATTATGGAAAAAGATTGTGAACAGGCAGGTTATGCTTGTTTTATTGCAGAAAAAACATAGTCCTTTTATTTTATTTTTATTATTTTAGGTTTAATTCCATTTTAAAAAAATGCTAATGTTACTGACTACCAGTCAAGTTACATTTGCAACAGTTTTGCACAAATAGTATTGAAATGGGGGGCAATAATAACTTTCAGGCACCAAGTATTTTAGAAAAGTAGTCAAAATGGCATTCCTACCTTTTTCATGTTAGTAGTCAAAATTTTTTATATTCATTAGCTCAATAATTCAGAAAGATTTTTTTCTGTCTGCCTCAGTCTGAGAAACCAGCCAATACAATTACCTTTCAAGAAATAATCAAATACCTACAGCAAGCAGATATGAATATTCCTAAACATATGTAGTCTTAGTAACTGGTGTTGCAAGGTTCAGAGAACAAGGTCATTGCAAGTAATGAAATGGTCTAGTATTGCATTTATGTCTAGCATTCCATGTATGTATTCAATACCTCATTTTCAGTTCCAACCAAAGTGTGTCTTGAAAACAATTTATCCACTGCTTGCTCCCAATCTCATTTTGTGCATCTGTTTTCTGCATGTCAGGGTAAATAGGAAAAAGAAAAGTTGGCCCACTTCCATAAGAAGAAATGCTCCTATATTGTAGAGGTGTACAGTATTAAAGCTGGCTTGGTGTATAGAATTAAAGTTGCAAGTGTGCAACACATAAAATGTTCAGACGTCTGTTCCATATCAGTAAAAAGGAATACAACAGCAGACAGGTAGTACCAGGACAGATCTAAGCAATCTTTTATTTATTTCAGTCGAATACATAAAGCCTTGTGATAAAGAAGTGAGAAGAGGATATTCGGTAAAGGTGATGTATTAGGAGGAAATGTGTTCCAGATACTGTGTGCTCTAAAAAGGTGAAAATCTCCATGTGTGACCTCATATACCAGTGTAATACAACTTTAGGAAGTAAATAGATGTGTCAAAAATTACCTTCACCATAATACACTTCAGACATAGAAGTTTTACATGTTGGTGTTTTTAATTATAAACTATACACGGAGGGGGTAATTATTTTCTACATTACAGTCAATTGACCTGATGAGAGTTTTTAATCACTTAGTAGCATGAGATGAACCTCTTGTTGATAATCGCTTCATCTTCAATAAAAATTATTTCATTATACTATAGTTGGAGAAAATCTCAACAAGATGTTCCTCTAAGTAATCATACTACACTTATTAGGATTATCTTCCTAAGCAAATAAGACTTCACATGGGGCTAATTAACTGATATCATGCTTATATTAACTCCTCCCCTTTTCTATTGGTATAAATTTTATAAAATATATAACGATGCTACCATGTCAATTATTTTAGAAGCTGCTAGTTTTTTTGCTTCCATGTTTAACTTGGGCTATCAAAAACAGATATAGAAGTGGCACACATCAGTAACATTGTATAATCATGGGGTGGCGATTAGCTAGGCATAACAGGTCCGATCTAGACTACAGAGAGAATATGCATTGAAAATGTTTTGTTACCCAACGCATTTTGCCATATGGGCTTCTTCAGGAGTATGCAACAAACATAGAGAAAAAGAGGGAAAGCAAAGTAGGCTTTTTAAGGCATTAGGAGACTTATTATGTAAAAATTACTAAAATTAAATGTTTAAGTACAAAACCCTTAAAAACTTATTAAATTGATAATCAGAATACACACAATGAAATTATTGTCTTTCCACACTAATTTTGGTCAGTAGGGAAAGTTACAAACTTGTGTATAGTTCACAGATTAGAGAGCAGGGTATCATTCGGTCGCGTTTATGCCGTGAGGGCTTCCGCGGCGGATACAGAGACCTATGAAGTACTGGAATTGTGTCAGGTAGTGATGGTTTATTAGATGATGGGGATACCAATCATCAAAGACGCTTGGTTGCTTTGGATGTCTGAAGTAATAGCTCGACAAATATATTAGACATGTGATTTCTTTCTAGTGTTGGTTTAAGGAAGATTGTTAACTGTTTTATAGTGCAGTAGCTTTAGCGTAGTAGTTACGATTCCATATTGTTGGGGAACTCTTCCCCTTTTTTTAATTATGGTATTAGCATTACTTGTCCCGTTGAAAGTTTTTTAGCAGACTTTGAATCAGAAATGGTGAGCGTAATAACTGTATATATAAATATGTACACCCATATATTTCAATCCTGCAGTGCATCCAGGAATATCCCACAATAGACCTTGTCTGATGGAAAAGTGAACCCAAGGAAGCTGTCCAAACCGGGGCTTTTAGGGGACCTAATTTTTAAGAGACTTAAAATTGATGCCTTAAGTTGTGATGTAGTACAAGTGCAAATGTGTCCAAATCTTACATACATAAAGTACCTTTAGAGAAGGATTGATAGTTAGGTACAAAGTATATAATGTATAGTTTGCTTAGTGTCTGACAGCTATATGCATTGCTGTCAAATGATAGGAGGGAGTGCTTGCCCGCAATATGTGAATGAGAAGGATGATAGGTATAGAGAGAAGCCTCTTGCTTGGTCTGGCTGTCAAAAGGTTGTGTTGGTAAGAGGGCTCGCCTAATATAGGCAGAAGTATCGGCCTCCAAAGATTCGCTCGTACCTCACTTTGTTTGATGGACAAAATGGCAGGCCAATGGGGAGAGGGTTTTCCCCCTGACGTTCAGAGAAACCCAGTGGGCATGTTCCGAGCATGCTATGATTCTGAGTGCGTGTACGTCTCAGTTTGTTTGATCGACAAGATGTCAGTCAATAAGGAGAAGTTTTCCACCCTGACGTTTCAGAGATACCCAGTGGGCGTGTTCTGAGGGTCGGCCAGGAGGGCCAGCTCGGGGCTTTTAGGGGACCTAATTTTTAAGAGACTTAAAATTGATGCCTTAAGTTGTGATGTAGTACAAGTGCAAATGTGTCCAAATCTTACATACATAAAGTACCTTTAGAGAAGGATTGATAGTTAGGTACAAAGTATATAATGTATAGTTTGCTTAGTGTCTGACAGCTATATGCATTGCTGTCAAATGATAGGAGGGAGTGCTTGCCCGCAATATGTGAATGAGAAGGATGATAGGTATAGAGAGAAGCCTCTTGCTTGGTCTGGCTGTCAAAAGGTTGTGTTGGTAAGAGGGCTCGCCTAATATAGGCAGAAGTATCGGCCTCCAAAGATTCGCTGGTACCTCACTTTGTTTGATGGACAAAATGGCAGGCCAATGGGGAGAGGGTTTTCCCCCTGACGTTTGGAGAAACCCAGTGGGCATGTTCCGAGCATGCTATGATTCTGAGTGCGTGTACGTCTCAGTTTGTTTGATTGACAAGATGTCAGTCAATAAGGAGAAGTTTTCCACCCTGACGTTTCAGAGATACCCAGTGGGCGTGTTCTGAGGGTCGGCCAGGAGGGCCAGCTCCCAGGACATCCCAGGGTGATCTGCTTTGAACAATGGCAGATCATACGGTTGACTGAGGCTAACAGATTGGCGGGCCAAGGTGGATGCTTTGGGACAAAAATATAAATATGGACATGAGAATGATTTTTAGTGGTGTTTGAATGTAAATGCAGGTGTTGGAACAATATATATTGATGAGGTAGTTGTGTAGGAGTGTCTTATTATCTACTATTATGAAGTTTGGCTGCGTGTGGATATGTTACAATAAAATATATCATGGTTATCATTAACCATCTCTTCCCCTCTCCCCCATCTATATATAAATGCGTATATAGGAATTAAATCACCAGCTACCTGCTCTTTCATGGTTTCTTCTGTTTTGTCACATTTACAAAGAAAACACAGTTATGTTGTTTTCCAATACTGACATGTCTTTTTTTGGCTTCTGATTAGGGACTAGTTTCATTTTGTCACAATAAATCAATCCTATTGTGGATTTGTGCAGATATGCCCTGGAGAATGTACAGTGAACTGTAATCCTTGAACCATTGACCTTTGCAATATTACCAGGAAAGTTAGATGGGCCAACAAGGACACTTTAGGATAAGCCTATTCCTGAACTAAAAAAGGTGAGGGCACAGAGGAGTGTCAGTGAACTGGAAGCATAGTTAAAGCTGACAAACTGCATAGAAGGGGGATTACAGTACATTAAGGAACTTTTCTGGTTGCTAACTCCTTAGGCAATCATTTTTGTCTTAGAGTTTATTAATAATGGTAGGGGTTTGCATTTGCTTTGATTCAGCTACTGCTTATGGAAGTTTTCTCTTTTTTTATGTGGCTTTTTTTCAGGGGTTTAATATTTGTTTTTTTTTTCCCCAAATTTTATGTTGATTTTTAAAGATTGGGGTGCTGAAAGCAGAGAATTCACATGTTTCAGCTATCTGTTCCATAAACTGTATTGTGCTTCTTAAAACACCTCACATCTCCTAGATTGTAAGCTCTTCAGGGCAGGGTCCTCTGCTCCTCCTGTGTCTGTATCTGTCTGTCATTGCAACCCCCTATGTAATGTACATTGTAATGTACAGTGCTGCACAATATGCTGGTGCTATATAAATCCTGTTTATTATTAATTATTATTATATAAATCCTGTTTATTATTATATTATTATTATTATTATTATTATTAATAATAATAATAATAATAATAAAACATTCAGCCAGGTTAATCAGCAAACATGGGTGATCCAGCAAACCTGGAATGGTCACCCAGGTTCACTAATGAAAGTGTGTCTTCTCCAGCCATGGAGAGCTTAATTAAATCAGACTATCATATTATTCCAACTATTATATCAATCACTTTTAGAGCACTTCCTACCCAAACCGACAAAATAATTTTAGGTCGAAAATCCCCGACTGTCCTGTAGCTGGCTAAATTTGTATCCTTTGTGGGCTCTTAATTACTGTAGTAAAACATAAATTATGTTCTAAAAATGGCAGCCTGTACTTTTTGTCGCTAGTAAATTTGGGCCTAGTCTTCATCTATAAAATTGACCAATTTCAGTTTAATCCATTTCAATAAAAATGTGTTACTTATGGCTGGTTTTGCATTACTGTATCATCTGCAGTCTCTTAATTCTTAAAAAGATTGAAAGAAACTGGCCAGCATTCGTTTTGCATCAGCAAGAACAAGGTCAGCTATAATAAACTACTAGTCAATTTCTATCTGCCAGTCAAAGTAGGGCTATTACTGTTTGATGAAAAATGTAATTGCTGTATAAAAAGAAACTGCATGGCAGGTTTGTGGCTAGCAATGTCACTGTGCAAATCTAGTCCCTACAGGGAAGATGAAGACATAACTTCTATACAGACAAAACTATACAAAATTCAATCAGATAGGACTCTATTCCAGTTTATCTCATTAAAAAAAAAAAAAAAA
>NC_092861.1:62217717-62414345 GCF_032062135.1 Pyxicephalus adspersus
AAAAAAAAAAAAGTTATTGCTCCTGTAACAAGTGTCATCTATCTTATCACTTACCTCATCTGCCTAAAATGTTCAATGGCAGACAGTTATCAGTTTCAGACTAGCTACAGGATTTTCCACAGCCTCTGCACAGTGTGTAAAGATTTCTGTGGGGCAATTATGTAGCGCAACGAGTGACAGTGATGAAATATGCCAATTAAGGCATTTGTCTTCTATCTAAATGTCTAGCATCTGGATGAAAAAAGTGCCAGTTGGCTGTACAGATCAAGTACAAAGCATCTTCACTCGGGGCTCCAAAGACAAATAAATTGGAATTAGTTTGGTGAAAGGATTCATAAATCAAAATTTAAGAGCTGCAGGGTAAGCCACTGAGATTTGTTTTGTAGTGAGCACAGGTCTAGGTAGTACAGAAACCCAAAAAAATCAGGCTGGCACAATTAATCAGTTTCCAGTTGTCCCCATATTAGAAGATAACAGCACAAATAAAGACTAAATACTGCCAGCTTGTACCATGAAAGGATAAATCCAACAGGAAATAATTCAATTGGATGAACCAGAAATAAACCACTGCTCACGACGTTCATTTACTGTATATTATTGGACTGTTCCTCAAGGGGATCGGCTGAATATACTGCCATGTAGCAGTCAAGATGACCTTTCAAATATTGAACCTTAAGACAAAACACCTTCGAAAGTCCATTTCCTGAAACATAATCACACTTGCTTTATGTTGTTTTCTATAGCCTGTCCTACATGACATTGACAAAAACAAACGAAGATACTGGAACTATTATTTCTTTAACAAGTGTATATAGTAAAAAAGTAAAAATAACAAAGTTGACAAGGTGCTAAATAAAAAAAGGTAAATTTGTTTCCCCAATTTGCTAAAAGGAAACTTACAAAAAGTTCAGAAAAATTATGTGCACTCTGTAAAGCACACTGCACTCATCAATGTAAGTTCAGCCTGTCCTTTTAGCAATCATGCTACATCTTTTCAACTGGAAAATATTTATGTATATAGATATGTTAAATGGTCTGCGTTATATGGTCTACCTGGAATATCTAGGTGGTTTACTATGGTATAATATTGGTTTGACAGGTGTCCCTAGCTCATGCGCTGTGCAATCACCCTGCATAGGTCAAATGTGTGTTAATGGATTTGACAGGGAAGATCCCCTTTTTTCCCCTTTACCCCTTTTTTGTTTCTTTTTCCTTTCATCATTAGTATGGCATCCCTCTCTGCTTTTTTGTGTGTTTACTTACTTTTCAGTGTCTTTTTGGTCTTCTGGCTTTACCTCTCCCTTCTCCTTTCCCATTATGTATCTGCCTTTTCTATTTGTTGCTTTGAATTTGAAAAGAAGTTATTGCTTTTTAAGTGCCAGACAGAATGGACTGCATTCTATACAAATATGTGTAATCTCATAATTTGACTTTTTAAGGGGATAGGGGTAAATGTGGTGGCAGAATGGGTAGAAGCGGCCCCATGCCTCGTTACTTTTTGCCCGTACTTGGACCCAGATTTTGTTCAGTGTCAGCCTGTAGGTGGTTCTCAGGAGATGAGGATGCCTTTCATTTAGTAATATACTGGACAGGAAAGTCTAGGGGCTTCAGACCAACAAATTTATCCTCATTGTTCAGTCATCTAGGATATTTGGATTAATCATTTTGACCTGTGGGAACAAGAGTCTTTTCTATTACTATACATGCTGCTTTGCTTGAGCTATGTTTTCTCCCTTTTTTTTGTTTAATATAAACAATGATATTTAAAAAGGTACAAATCCTGTTTGTTTTAATATTAGTAATAATTAGAACATATTGTATGGTATTCACATGTTCACTTTAAAATAAAAATGATAATTTATTTTTGTAAATATTATATATATTATTTATCATTATATTCACTATAAAAATAAAATTAGTACCATCAGTGATCTCATTACCAGATTTTGCCCCAGTTTTACAATAGCCACAGCTTTACACATTCTAAAAATAAATAAATAAATAAGCATAAATAAATGCTGGTTAATTTACACTGAAAAATGTCCCTGTCTTTTGGCTTTTTTTTTAATAATGTAGGAAAACTTTACAACTTCTCAAGAGCAGTGTGGGGGCAAAGATTTACACTTCCTATTCTTGAGATCGCTTGTTACCACTGTCACTGGAATAAAAAGTAATTGGGAATCAAATATTTACAGCTGTCACTTAGATAGGAGGTAAGGGGAAATCTAACCAAATGGCCTCAAAGCCTGCCACTCTGTCAATCACAAATTATTTCATCAGAAATATATTACAGTATATTATTATTATTATTACACAGTATTTATATAGCCCCATCATATTACTCAACGCTGTACAAAATCCATAGTCGTGTCACTATATATCGGGTCAGTATATATCATAAAAAACATCCAAAACATACTTGAGTCAATAATATATTGTGATATTGCATGAAAGGTTGCAATTTTGTTGATATACAGGTAGTCCCAGAGTTACATACGCGATAGGGTTTGTTCTTAAGACTGTAAGATGATAGGTTTGTTCTTAAGTTGAATTTGTATGTAAGTCCGAACAGGTACATTATTTTAATAAATGCAATTAGGACAGATGTTTGTCTCAACATATTATTAGGATTATGCATTATTTATTTGATTCTAATAAACCAACTGAAAATATCTAAATAGTTAAACAGGAAACACTCCTGAATTATCATATTTTAACCTGCACAAGAATCCTTCATTCACAGTGGCTGTTTATGGCTGCCAATCTGTATACTCATTGTAAAGGTTAATAGATTTTTCTTTACTCTCTTTCAAGAAAAATATGTAGGTCTTCTTATGTAAAACTGTATCCGAAAGTATACTTCTTCAGGGCACACATGCCCCTAGATTAGTAGTGCCGAAGACTGCTGGAAGCCTAAGGTGAACACAATGACATGGCTAGGTGATATAAGTAGCAGATGGTATGGTAGATTCATCATAATGTGATATATGTATTTGTACATGCAATCTTCATAAAATTGCTTCTGTTAGAGTCTATGCTCAGGGGTGACACTTTTACAGTCCAATTCAGCCAGAGTGAACTGATTTAAATGTGAATAAACATTTTTTTTTACCAATTTAGTAGAGTCAAACCTGTCCAGATAATACTATATGTAAATGCACCTCTCTATAGGGAAATACATTTTCTTGCCAGCGATATAAGCATCAATGTCTGAATATAATTTTGTTACAGGAGGGAATTTTGCTTTTGTCAAGTAGTGCTTTATGAAAAATGAATTTAAATAAAGAATCTAGGGTCAAGGGTGCTAGTTTTATAATCTACACAGTTATGATATATCCTCTAATTAACAAACATTTTTCTTTCCCAAGAGGACTGTCCTAATCTTCAATTGAAAGGGGGATATTTAATTCTATTTTTTTTTTTATTTTACTTTCTGTGTACGTTTACACATTTTAATGAAAATTACACATTTTCAAAAATTAGAGTTTCTTACTGGTAAAATTACTAGTAACATAGTATCTATAGTAGTGTTTTAATTTCATTAAGTAATTATGATCTAATTAGAAAGCAAGTAACTACTTTTTCCAAGGCATAAACTGTGGTATAAAAAAAATTGTTTACAAAGGAGAAACATTCAATCACATTTTTAAACTCCCATGTGACAACTTTCAGGCTTGTCAAATCACTACTAAATTCCGCTGTCATATATTACTTTATAATGCCCAAAAGTATAGAGTAAAAACTTTCACATTCCCAACAAGAATAAAATCATCCCTACAAATAATGACACCACACAAGCCCAAAAAAAACCCTCCACGTTCCCCAGCTGCTTTTCTATAGACAATGCGCTATATCTGCATGGGTGAAGCTCTAGTCATTTGTTCAGCCAAGTTAAATGGGGACAGCTGTCCCTGGCTGTCCTCTTGTGAGATTGGCTGAAATACCTGAAATGATGATGACAATATACATCATCATTGTTTAGAATCATTCACCCAGACATGAAAAATGGCAACTTGGGGCAGCTTTTCCGGGAAGCTCTGTTCACTTGGATAGAACTCACATCATTGCTTTTCTGGATCGGCTGAATGCTGTGACAGGAGCTCTGTCCACTTAGCCATAGCTCTCATCAATCTACAGTGGGGAGCAGGCAGCTCTGGATGAAAACTGCAAGTGCTGGATGGATCATCGTAGAATGCTATTTATAAAACAGGTAGATTCTGCAAAGGTGAATATTAGTTCACAAAATACAATTATTTTACCCTGTTTTTTTCCTATGTTTTCGCATAATTCTAGGAATGGGTAAGGGGTACTATGTACTGTACAGATATCTGGGGCCCCTTTATTAAGTGAGGTTTCCAGATTCTAAAGAAGCACCCCACCCACAGACCCACAGGGATTAGATTGTGAGGATGTGGCCTCCTCCCCCCATTGATAGCCCCTGCCCCCAAAAAAGGAAAACCTTTTTTTTTGTATTTTAGTTTAGTTTTAATAGCACAAAGAACACAATGGCAGTGTATGTAAGCTTGTAATGTTGTCATTAACTTTTTTAACTATAAAAGAGAAAAAAGGTAAAAGTAAATGTACTATACATCAACATCAGCTAGGGTTATATAAAAATAAATAAAAATAAAAGTTAGAAAAAAAAACTTTCCAGTGGCTTATTGTGTCCAAGGTAATTGGATTAGGAGGAATACATTATACTGCTGGGTTGATTCAGGATAGGATATCAGCTTTTTAAGATCAATAGAACCAATAAATCCCCAATAAGATTAGAATCTAATAATTAGACTGTAATTGCTGTACAATGTTTTATCACAGAGCAGACATAATGTTCAGTAAAATCTGTACACTCTATTCAAGAAATATGAAATCTCCTTTTACCAAAGGGGCTATCATGGTTCACACTATCTATATTTGCTGGAGAAATATCACAGCGACATATCCAACATGTGTATCTATCATCATGCAGTGAGTGTATCCATTATTTATTACAACAAATCCCAATTAGTTTATACCTTATGTCATCTTTAATTTTTTTCCTGCTTCAAGCCATAGCTGCAAAACAACATGTTTGATTTAGTGCAATCTACAAGTACCAGGGGTTAGCTGTGCTTTGCAATAAGAAAATCTACTGTAATATTTGTGTTGTTTCCCTTGAGGATTAGCTCATGAACTTTCAATACTCGCAGTGTGAGTTTTCAGCCCTGCTGATTCTGAGCTAATTGCTCTTTAACTGAACTTCATCACAACAGCACAGGACTACTCACATTTTGGCTTTAAAACAAAGCAAAAGCAGAGCATAGTGAGTGAAAGAATAATAAACTAAAACAGCCCTGGGCTTCTCAATAGCTTTTCATGAAATAAATGCTTAGATTTCAGAATCAGAGAGAATGAGGTCCTTCAATTTCTGAGAAAAAATGTCCTTCAAAATCTCTCTAATATAGTGAAATATCAACACAACATTTATGTGCCATTGTTTGGTTCTACTTAGGTTAAACGGAAGGGGTTGGGGGAGCTGCTAAGCATTTACGGCATTTCTAAAAGTGCCTCATAAATGTAGAAAGTTTCATTACACAGATATACTCACCTTGTCAAAGAATACTTAAATAGAAATATAGATTTTGTCAAAAGCTTTATCATTTATTATACTAGTTTGTCTTCCTTTGCATTTGTTACAATGTTTGTGGACAACCAAAGAAAACAAAATTTGTAAGCACATTTTTATTTGATGTAAAATAATGGGATCAACTCCATGACCCTAACTCCCCTACATACTTCTTACAGTAAACTGGTATAAAATCCTGCTTTTATTGGGCTTTATAATTATAGCTTTCCTCTGCAATTTTAAGCATTTTTAATTTCCTATTCAGAATTTTGGATTGGTATTTGGTTATATGGCCAAATAACTAATATTAATATTAATTTCGTTAGAATATAAATATGCTCTTGTTAATGTCCATGCTATGACTCATATATTATCTGATTTTTCACTTTGATCTGTATCTTTGTTTGCAAGTCCTGCATGTTGTGTGGGTAGCACAAGTTTCAGCATATATGCTAAAGACTGTACATAAGAAATAACAAAAAAAGTGATTCTCTTCTGCATTAAAACTACAATTTCAAATGTATGCAGTGTAGAGAAAAATAAAAAGATCAGGATATATTAGGATATATTCTAAAATAAAGTGGTTCATATCAAGCCATTATGCCCATTAAAAGGCATAATAAAGTATACCTTTATGGACATATATTTCTTCCATGCAGGTAATGTACCAGTTCACACATTCATAGGTATCTTTAATCAGCTGTAAACACAGGCTGAAATGCATTTGATGTGGAGGTCACAACACAGCATATGACTGCTGAAGTATTACATTTTACTTTGATCATGGTGAACAGAGATGATCGGAGCCTGTAGGGATATGACAGTATTTCAGTCACTGCATTGGGCATGCTAGACAAGAAAATGCATATGTAATAACACAAGTTTCTTTTTCACATTTAATGCAATGGGCTTTGGATTATGGTGGTAAAACATATTGTTTTCCACATTTTGAGGGTAAAATCTATAAACCAACATCTAAAACTAAATACCATAATCTTATGAATTATTAGTTATGCATTTGCATGTATAATGTTCGTTTTACATTGGCATTATAGCATCAACTACCTATAAACATTGTCAGTATAATTGATCAAAATGGTTCTTTTTGCCTATAACAGTAAATCAACTTTATCCTGTCATACTCCCAAAATAGCAATGGTGATGTAAAAAGGGTAAATCTGACTAGGCCCTATTTATTATTTAAGTTCTTGAAGACTGGTGACAATAGACTAATATTGGAGAAACTAAGCGATCTAGCAAATCTTGAATGTGATCTGTGCAAGCTGAGAACATTTGCCAACTAATGAATGACCCAGGTTCACCCATGCTAGTCAATCTTCTCCAGTCTTGGAAAGCTTTAATAAATCAAGTCCATTGAATAGGATCAAGGGTATCTGTAGATCCCAAATCAATCAAACATCACCTAGGCTAAGAGGACAAAAATGGCAAATGCAAAATTTCTGTGCATCATACGTGCAACACGGATTGATACCTGGAAGATGAAAACAGTCATCATAAATCTGTTTCCTCTTTTTCCTGCAAATATGTCGAGGATAGAGTCGAACATTTTTACACACAAAAGGATGACTGAAGCTAAAAAGGGTTTACTGAGAACAATGAAAAATATTAGATACAGAGAAAAGCCTCATGTCAGATTTCTCATCCCTTGTAAGAATACGAGTAAATCCAGTATAAGTTTGTCACTTTCAGCTGAACTAGTAATGCTTGAGGTGTTTCATCATCACTGTGTATCCAAGAAATTTTCCCATCATAAATGAATATCAGAAACATACCCCAGTACTTGTAAGGTATTCCCTTATATAATTCATGCATCACCAATTGCATTGGAAACTTCCAATGCAGGTTTGGTTCTGATTGGTTGCTATACATTCTTTGAGGGGCTGCAAAAACCCTTTAGTTCGCCAGCATTTCATGTTGGTGTGTTTCAGGATCATTAGAATACTAACACATAGTAGTGGAATTTAATGATGCATTATAGTCAATGACTGGTTAAAAAAACTGAAGCACATATAAAAGTAGACTGAGTTCCTTGTACACACTTTAATTTAACTTTGATTAGTGTACCTTTTACATGTACATATAATTTAAATATTTAAAAGATGTATGTAGTATGTAAAGTAATGGAAAACTCTTTGATCCCACCACAAAATATGAAACTGTAAATGCTGTTGCATCTGAATGCATGTTCTTTTTCCTTTAGTCCAATAGATTTCATATTTCATTTGTGTGCATTTGGTTGGGTCATCTGCACCAGTTGAATTCATACAGGGGTACTTTAGAAATGCAATCCCTGCAAACTGCACATTGTGTTATCTATGGTTCCGCAGTACGACTCTAGTCAGCTTTGTGAGACCTCAGATACTGAAGGTGCACAGAGCCAAGCAAAGCTATCCCACGCTTCTCCCTGAAAATCATGGGTCACATGATAGCCCAACCAATGAAAAATATAACCTCCCTTACAGACATCTGATAGACGTCAGATAATTGTCACTGGAAACAATCTTTTATGATGGTTTGAATGCACACAGTACCATTCCATTCATTGCAGAGAGGAGAACAAGCAAGCAGCAACCTGCTCTCCTGCATAGGAGTGCACAGTGGTCACTGCTGATCAGTTGTTTATTAAATCAGCAAGGTGGATTTATGAACAACGGCTATGTAACGGGGAACTGCTGTACATGGTCGTGTTCCTCTCAGGTGACAATCATCTGACGTGTGCAAAACTTAAAGAGGAACTAAACTGAAAACTGCTTAAAACAAAATAAAATCCACTTACCTTCAATCCCGCAGGGCAGTCCGAGGTGTCTTCCATCGGTCCCGCGTCATCCCGGCATCCGTCTCCGAGCCAGCGTGCCATCTTCGCCTCTTCTTCCCCCTTCTTCTTCCCTGGCCCAAGATCAGGTGACGTAGGTTGGAAAAAAAACTTGCCAATCTCACTGCGCATGCGTGATATAGGCAATTTTTTCTCTTTTCATGAAAAGGAGCACCTAGGAGCCTCCCGGGATGCGTGGCGTAGGTATCCCAGGAGCCCTTGCTCTCCCATTTATTTCCATTCCCATTCATTGTGATCCCATTCAAAAAAAACTAAACAAACATAATTTTTACTTTACATAAAAGGGTTGTCTACCATTTTATGCAAAGTGAAATTTCTGAGTTTAGGTACTCTTTAAGGTCTAGTAAGTGTTATAGCATTTTTTTGCTAATGGCGACTTTGCTGTGCAAATGTAACTTTGGTAGCACAACTAAAAGTCTATGCACAGAAAAACATAACATGCCACAGCATGTGGTGAAAGGACAGAAGCTAAAAGAATAAGCATTACAATGTGTTTTAAAGATACAATAAAATCACATGCCAGTGCATGTGCATTATGTGTATCGTAAATGGTGTAAATTGGCTCAGAGTGGTTTCCAAGGACAAGTTTATCCATACAAAGCTGACATAATACATATACATTATTAATTATATTTAGGTGATTGTATTGTTGAAGGTTATTACATAAAAAAGAATAGGAAAAAAACCTGGTTAAAAATGAGCAAGTTTTTAATGTCCGACTGCTTTACAAAGACTTCTTTCGTATATTTGTTTTATGTTATATAGTGAAACTGCACCACCTCACATTATGTTATCTTCTCTCTTCTCTTTTGTCCGATTTTATATTACACTTCGTTTATTGATGTGAAATACAATATGTTCCCTTTCTTTGTACCAACATAAAGTATAAGTACAATTCACAGTTTATATTTCAGGGTCATACTACATAAGAAAAAAAAGGTTTAAAGATTTTAAGATTAGTAATAAAAGTATTTTCCTATGTTTTTAGGTTTGATGTATAAATAGTTATACAAACCTATAATATGCAAAACATACCTTTATCTTTCATTTACTTTCTTCTCTAAGTCTCCACATACAAAAATGCAGTTACTACTGGTACAGATAGCCACTTTATAGTTTTCCTCACATTCCACTCAATGCATGCAAAACTTTCAATTTTTTCTTAAAATATTTTCACTAATTTAAAATAGAAAAAAGCCTCCCTATATTTACAAACAGACAGAAACAGACTTTATATTTACTTGTCTTGCCACCTTTCCTTAAACCTTTACTATCTAGTAGACAAAGGCATCTGGCAAAATCTGTACATCCCACGTGTGTGCATAGGTCAGATGCCTACATCTCCATGCCAATGTCAGAGGTCTTTCTGATATAAAGATTTAGACTTTGCACATTTAAAGAACGGCTATGGAACAGCTACATTCTTCTTTTGCAGTTTTTTTTTTTTCCAGTTTTGTGTTATTTTCCCAATTAGCAATACGTTTCTTGAAGAATGGATTTAAGAAAATATGCCATACTGATGATGACCTCCATTTGAAAATGTCATCATACTGATTGTTAAAGGTAATTGTCTGATTTTCTAAATCATTGACCTAGATCAAGTTTGGATCAAGTTTGCCTTTCCAGTGCCATGACTTTATTCAAAAGCTGGATTCTTCTTCTATTTTTGTGACTTAGAAGGCATGCCTATGAATTAGCAATTGTGAAACTCATCAAGGTTCCTCTTCTGTTGATGTCCGTTTACCTCTGCATACTTTTTACACTGTATAGTCCCACAAATACCTATTGATCCTGACAGTAAAGCTAGGTACACTCTTGCAATAATTATCATTAGAAAACAAATGACTAACGATTATGCACGATTATTTTGATCAATCGTATTGTGCACAATTCTGTACATGCTGTAACGATACGATCGTTCAAATATAATCCACCAATAGTGTACATACGCTAGGTACAATTGTTTGAATGATGCAGGAAGTGACATGTAAAGGAGAAAGTGTACAGCAGAACAATCCATGATCAGTAAACGACCGTACACACAATAGACAGTGAATGATCGCCGCTCAATCAGATCCGCCGGGACGGTCATTCATTTCCAGCGTCAATCCTCATTCGTTGGTCTCGTTGGTCAGTTGTTGTGCACTTTTTTTGTTAATGATTATCGATTGCCGATCAGTCGTTAGTCATTCGTTTCCAACAATAATTATTGCAAGTGTGTACGCTGCTTTAGGTTTGCCACCCACCTGGTGTTTTATTGGACAGTAAAAATTGGACTTGGTGCCAGTGTTATTAAAAGAAAAACAAATAAAGTGAGTATTTGTTCGCACAAAGGGTGGCAATCCTACCTGATAAGTCAATGTAGTTTCATGAGATGATGTGGCAAAGGCTGTACTGCTTCCTAATTCAGATCAGAGTTGGTACTCCTATTTAGGCTATGCCTGATTTAGTCTCTTTTCAGTTATTTGCTGACTGTATAAACTCACTCCAGCAATGGCTACACATCCTTGCTATGGACCTATGTGAACTGGGTCATGTGTTTCACCAACAAGAAAATGTATTTTTGCTTATAATAACCAATAAGCATCTAACTCAAACCTCTGTAGTTCAGAGCAAAAAAAATTTCTACAATTAAAGTGGGTTGATATCTTTTTAACAGATTAAATATGAAATCTCCAAAAATATTATTTTGAATCAACAAACATGTTACATAAATGTATGTTTAACATTTACCTCTATGTATAGACATCTCAAACAAACTCAAATAACAAACATGAAAGAGTATTTTATTTTTCTGTATATAAAAGTTGCAAATGTAAACCAGTTGCTTCTAATTATTTTTCCCCATGTTTCCAATGGAAATGATTTTCAACACAAGGGATACATGCTAAAAACAACTTTTCAATGTGCTTCCAGTGATCTAATCAATGAAACCTCTTGCTGCAAACACTTGCTGGCTGCACCAGCTACTGATGTTTTTAAAACGACTTCACAAAGAAATAGTGTGCTCTTATGGCCTTCTGTTTGCAGAAGTGACATTCATTTCAAGCAAGATACAGTTCCGATCCTCCGATGCACAGCCTTTTGCATGCTCTGATAAAATCATTAATACTTTTCAAATAAAGGACACAAAAATGTTCTCCACAAACAGCATCTTATAGCCTAGTATACAGCCCTGCCTTATCTGTAAAAAAAATAATCATAAATCCTGACTCTTCCAAATTGAAAAACAGAAAGTTTTCATATATAAAATAATAATGTTGGATGTGTGTATATATATATGTAGAGATATGTTCTAAAATAACTATAGAATATAAAATAAAACAAAAACAACTGTATTCATTTTCTAAGATTACACACACATTTCATTCATCAAGCTGTATATCATATGCATGTGAGGATACATTATAGTCTTTTGTAGACAGATAATATTAACATTTGACAATCACAAATCACATGCAAATCTTCTGCATGTTACACTGACTTGAAACTATGCCAATCAGACTCTGCTAATATGGAATTTGATTGGCTCAATTTCTAGAATTTTCTGTATCATATTGATCATCTTCAGCATGATCTAATTATACTGATGGAAAAATCAGAGAGGGCTATAATGCCTAGTATAGAAGAGAGCATAGTGCTGTTGTTTATTACCTTGTCTTTTAGGTCCATGTATATCCAGCTGATGTGGCTGAGGCCCTAGTCACAGGTCTTTCAGTTTGCTGTTTGTATTTTTATTTTTATAATGTTTAAATGTATTTGTTACTTTCTGTTTTGTGTGTGTGATACCTTGTATTTTTAGGAATTTCAGACTTCTGCAGATAATCTAAATATGCAACAAAATTTTCCATTTCAAATTCTGACAGAACAGGTCAACAATATTGTATGATGCGTGTGGTTACATAAAGCATCTTCTAAACAGATCAAAACACAGAGATCCCCAGCCACCTGTATGTATGTTCCATGGTCTTTTTATCACTGCAGGTTTCCCAGCAATCTAAAGTATGTAATTTTGGCAATATTGACTTTTGAAGTAAAGTCATACTTTGGCCTCCATGCTTTACCTAGCTGTTGGTTATTAAAGAGACAATGAGAAAAATACAGTCATTAGAGAAACTAAACTCAAAACAGCAAAAAAAAATAAATAAATACACTTCCGTAAATCCCACAGCGCAGTCTGATCCCTCCGGTATTGTCCTGCATCGGGTCCCATGTCGTCTTGGCTGGGGGCTGCTATCTTCTCTTCTTCTTCCTGTTTTTCATCCTACATAGGATGAAAAAAAAATTTTGCCGATCTCACTGCGTATGCGTGAGTTCAGCAAATTTTTCTCTGCGCAAAATTCTAAAAAAAAAGGGTGCAATCGAGAATGAATGGTAGGCATCCCGGGAGGCTATTGGGCACAACTGCTTGTGTGCATGCCCAAGCATTAAGGGCATGCGCAGAAGGGGCGCCCAATAGCCTCCCGGGATGCCACCCATTCATTCTCGATCACACCCTTTTTTTTAAAGTAAAGAAGGGGGTTGCACTTAAAAAAAACAAACAAACATAATTTTAATTTTACATAAACCGGTTGTCTGCCCTTTAGGTATGCTTTAATATCACATACATTTAGAACACTTACTATTAGCAACCTCATTGCATCCAGTCCTCACTCTCTTGCAGAGCTAGTGCCTTCTCTAGGACATTGAACATCTGCCATGTCTGGGTGTGTTGGATGCCGGGATCTTCTAACTGCCAAGTCCCTACCCTGACTGCTAAGTCATCACTACTGCAGCTCTGAGGGTAATATTCCAAAATACCTAACTTTTAAGGTAAATTCTTACCTGAATTTTATTTCTATTGCTGCTTTACATCATTTTCAAATGGTAAGGTTCAATTTCATTGTTTGAAATGTTGTCCTTTTGCAGCGGTTTGCCATTTGTTACAAATATCATTTCTGCACTTTGCATAAAGTTAGCATAAAAGTACATTTTAAATTTGATTTGGAATGATGCAGCAATGTCTGATTTAAATCAGATTTAAGTGTCACATTCTAATTTGAGCAATTGACACACAATTACAATAACAATGTTGTTTTCTGTTAGCATGTGTGAGGTTTGATTTGACTTCAATAGATAATTATGTGCGGAGGGATAGTAAAGAGTATTTGCTAAATCTGTTTTCATTGAACACTTCAAACACTGAATCAACATTTAACTGCTGCAGTAAGGTGTGAAGCAATTATGCTGTCATAAGATGCCAGTGTATACTGTATCTCAGACACACAGGTTTAAGGGAAAATACTGATTGCTAATCACAATAATTGTGAAGGGGAATTAACTTTGGAAAATATTCAAATTAAGTCATAGGGGGTTAATTATCCATACTAACATAATACAGGCAAGAGTTTTATCAGTAATGTCGATGTGCAATTTCCACACTGCTTTTCTGATTATTATAACTATTTACAAAATTGCAACATATTTTACTGTAATTTCCCTGAATAGGCTCATTACATGGAATGTGCAATTGAATTATAAAGTAGGCCCCGCTTGTGTAGAACGGTCATTTCTCTCTTTCTGTTTTTTTTTTTTTTTTTAAGGAAATGGACATACCTGTGGGCTTGCAGTATATCCACAGTTATAGAAATTGCAATTTGTTCATTGAGGGTTTTAGGAACTCTGCACAGCTTATTGTATTCCGAAGTGCATATATGTTACTCATGACAAAAAATTGGAAAGTACATGACTTAAATGCTTATCATTGATCTTTGCATTGTCTTACTAATACAACGGACTGTGCCTTTGGCTTACTTTGTAACAACAAGAACATTATACAAAGTACATCAACCCATATTGATCATAATGAACGTAGTTCAGACTTTACACAAAGGGGAGGACACAGGAGTATATATACAACAAGTGATGTGGTGCCCATGAGGCAATGCAAGCAAATAATGGACTATGACCAGCAAAAAAAGTTCATTCATGGTTCAACTATTACCTATATGGTGGGAGGAGGAGAGGAGGGAAGGGAATGGGGAGGCCAAGGCGAAAGAACAGGACAAAAATCATTCAAATGGCTTAAGACAAACGTTAGCACTGAGGACCAAAGGGCCATTTCATGGCTGTCCAATCTTGAGAAATATGCCATGTCTGTCCAGGAGGTGAGCAGAGAGTTTCTTGGTAATGAACACCTTTGCACTTTTTGTCTACATAAGCTAGTATGTAGATTATCATATCTGAATAGATATGTTTTACACAAAGAATGTGTTATTAGTGGTAAGAAAAAAAGACATTGATCTGTCACAACCTCAAAAAAAATGTTTTTGGTTTATTACAGCAATGTCTTGTTGGGATCACACAATTGGAGGAAACTATATAAATAAATGATTCATTGTGGCAGATTAATCATGCAGGCTAGTCATCACTACTATGTGCTTTGCTTTATGAAATATATTGCCAAGATGTAGCTCAATAATTTATTGATGAGTCTTATTGATAATAAGACTTAATGGCACATGGGTGGGCTAACACAGTGGTCATATGAAGGTACCAGAGTTATTTAAACACTTATTTCTAGTGCAGTTGTTGTAAAAAAACAATATAGAATATATCAGACCTCAATTCCTAAAATAAATATGGCGTTAAGGAAAACTCTTAGAACAATACTGTACAGCATTGACTCAAAACAAGTAGGCAAAGTTCTTACTACTTTCTGAATTTCCTGATCTGATTGGTTGTAACAGGTCAGTCATCTCAAAGTGGGCCCAAGAGAGACAGCCAACTAGCAAACCCAGAATAAAATGACTTGTTCAACAAGACTGTGGAAAAAGAAATGGCTATGGGAAAAGAACAGAAATCCATAACGGTAGATAGTGTATTTGAGCTTTCTAAAATGAAGAGGTAAATGCAGTCCATGTATTATTGTAGTTACTTGAAAAAGGCCACTATTATTCAAAGTTTCCTTGAATAAATATATAGTATATACAGTTACTACACAATATATTTTGTAATTTCAAGTTAAATTTCAGTAGTTGTTAGAGAATGGAAAGCCTATAGAAATGTACTTTTCTGCTTGTGTGATTGGCTCACTGATTTTTATAGATGTTTGCAAGTCAAATTCACTTATAGCAGTCAAGTTGTAATGAACTACATGCTTTAATTCAGGAATCAATCCGGAAAAGGTTTGGTAAACCATTTGGAAAAGGGCTTGAACAACCAAAACAGAAAAGGGCAGGAATTTCCAACAAAGTTTGACAAAAACCCTTGTAACAAACAACAAAGAGAACAAGGTATGGGAAAAACAATATTTCTAACCAAGTTCTATACAAACATTTTAAGAAACTTCAGTACAAAGGAGCAACAATTTTCCACTGCCAATCGATCATTATTACCCGACTACAATGTACATCAATAGGTTACATAGATACAAAGATAGGAGCATCCATATGCTTCTAGGGTGTTTTTCATTATTACTAATGCAGCTGTGTGACACATTCAATGAAAAATTGTACTGTCTTGGAGCAATCTATTATTCTAAGTGTAAATAAAATTTAGCAGCAGTCTCCAAGCATCTAACATAGCTCATTCAGGCTTAATGTGACTGCACAATACATGTATTGCACAGTGTGAGCAAATTAAAACAAACAAGAAAATTCTACAATTTCTAATGGCAGAGCTAATACAATCACTAAATTGAACATATTCATAATTTTCGTTCAGTTGCTGAAGCTGGTAATTGATACTAATATGCAAATCAAACAAATTAAAATTAACCTAGAATAATTTTAATACAAATTCTGTTTAAAATATACTGTCTTGCACAGGAAAGCTGCCAAAGCTGATCAGTCCTAAAATGTTAATTGCCAGGGTATAATATTAATCCAATTTTTTCAGTACCCAAAAAAAGACTGCATATTAGGAAATTCAGAAAAAGTCAGAGATCCTTATCTACATACTTTACCTTAAACCATTCGATCAAAGTGCATAAATCACATGGACAGTCTTACACCCATGCATAACGAAGAGTCTGATTTCTATTGATCATTGGTAGTCAACAATTCCCGCACAGGATTTTTTTTTTTTTAAATAATCTGAAGGTTCAGTGTCTTAAGCTACGTACACACTTCCAATTATTATCGTCGGAAAACGAACGACGAACGTTCCTGCACGATATACACGAACGATCGTATAGCACCGATCTTGCACATAGAGGTAACGACACGATCGTTCGTAGATATTGTACTCACAATAGATACGATCGTTTGAGCGATAGAGGAACTATGTGCACGACAGGAAAGTGAACGGACGTTCGTTCATCACGCATGCTCTGAACATGGACGATCAACGAACGACCGTACACACGAACGATGTTCAACGATCGTCGTCCAATCCGATCCGTCGGTCCGGTCGTTCGTTTCCAGCGACTTTCCTCGTTCGTCGGCGTCGTTGGTTACTTTTTTACGAACGATTTTTTGCCCAATCGATCGTTCGTCGTTCGATTGGAACGATAAAAATTGGAAGTGTGTACGCACCTTTACTCCATACCAGGCACTGTTAGCTGTACATGCACCCGAAATTCCTGGCTTTGTGACCCAATGGGAGACAGACTTAAAAGTGAAATTTTCTAAAACTCAACTTCTAAAACTCAATGTTACTCCACTTTAGTCTCAAGGCTGCAGTTTGCAATAAATACCAGGAGACGAATTACAATTTGGCCACTCAGTGGTATAGAAGACCCTCTAAATTGGCTAAGATCTACCCCCATTCTGACAATATCTGCTGGAGATATGGATCGGCTTCTGGTATGTTATTGGATATTTTTCGGGAGTGCCTTTCTTTGTCTACTTACTGGTTTTCAGTGGCAGACCTTGTCCATAAGCTCACAGATAATATTAATAATGATAAACCCGCTTTGGCATTACTCCATGTCTCTAATTTGTTGAAAAAGGCATACAAAAACTGTTTATTACGACATCTCTTGAATGCCGCAAAGGCATGCATTCCTTCAATTTGGAAGTGTGACAAACCGACAACCCTTGGGCACTGGGTAAGGAGGGTGGCAGATGTTTACCGTATGGAAGACCTGATGACAGCTGGGATGAATCAGACCGATAAATTTATCCAGACCTGGTATTACTAGGTTTAGTGTAGTATATCTGCAGAGTATGGTAGATTGGCCGTTGACTCTTCTTGTGAAGACTGAGTTATTGACCCTGATTTATGAAAGCTCTCCAAGGCTGGAGATAATACACTTTCATCAGTGAAGCTGGGTGATCCAGCAAACCTGGAATCTGGAATACACTTCTAAAAGTGTATTCTCTCCACACTTGGAGAGCTTTCATAAATCAGGCCCATTGTGTTTGATTGTAAAGATCCAACTGACACATTTAGTCAGGACGCCCCCCCCCCCCCCCCGCCCCATCTTACCCCCACCACACCCCCCTCTCTAGTTCTTTTCTTTTTTCTTCTTCTCCTTCTGCAAATATTTAAAAAAATGAGATACTGGGGTTTCTCTTTATTTTACTATTCCATCATTGCATTATCTTAATGTGTTTGTGTATTTGGCTTGTCTATTCTCAGGACATTGTTTTCATATTGTTTTTGTACATTATGTAACATGCCATTTTATTGTCATGTAAACCTTGGAATATCTCAATAAAAATTAGGGAAAAAAAAAGGAGAAGCTGAAAGGAATCTGAAAGGAGCAAAGGATGTTTGATTTCCTCTGTTAACATGGTGATAATAAAGCTGGATTTTATATTTTTTCCATCTGCCCCCTCCCCCCTATCCTTCATGACTTTCAACTTTAAAGAAGATTTATGGTTCCCCATTAAAAAAGAAATCTGCTGGCACCTAATTATATGTACATCTGCCTATTTTTGATTTGTTTATTAATAAGCGGTATATGCATTGGAACTTGTTTAGACTGTCATATATGACCATTTGGTTTTATTTTAAGATGACCGCACACTGATCGTGTAATCCCATTTAGATTGCTCTGAATCATGTGGTGTATTAAATATCAAATAAGGCTAATAAATATCAAATAAATAAAGATAACGTAAGGCGGGTCTATCACTACTTTTTTAACATTAGGTAAAAGGGTGGTTAACCCATCTATATAAAGTAAAAATGTGGGGGATTCTAATTTTTACTTCCTTACTGCTGTGATGGTAAAGATTGAAAGAGAAACCCTCAGCTTCCTGGGATACATATGTCACATATCCCAGGAGGCTGCAGCCTGCTCCTTCTGTGCATGCCCAAGATTGATGGGGGTTTCCCACATGTACAGTGTTCGGCACTTTTTACATTGCGGAAAGCCAAATTACCCGATCTAATGCCTGCACAGTGCAATATTGGGTGCCATGTGAAGAACCCAGAAGAGGAAGAAAGAAGATGGTATGCTAGACTGGGTGCTATGGTAGGCGGATAAAAAGGTAAAGCTGAGCCAGCGCGGGACTCACTAGTCTAAGTTTTGGGGATGGTTCGCAGGTTTGCCATTAAGAGAAAAAGTTTTTTTTTCATAAAATTTCCGCTGGCACTCATAAGATCATATAAGGAAGATACCAGCAGGCATGGTAATAGTCTATCACACGGGTGTCCAACTCCAGTCCTAGAGGGTCAGAATTTCACATACATTTTAGTATTTTTTTAGAAAGGCATGATTGAGTCTGAAAAAGACCTGTAACCTGAAAAAGGACTATTACGACTCAAGTTGAAAACCCCAGGTCTAGAATCTTTTCAAAAGAACATCTTTCATAAACAACATCATGTGTGAGTGTCACCTCTGACAAGCTTGGAGCCCTAAATCACTGTCAAAGTTGGCTGCACAGAAGTAATGTGCTGGTTTTCAGTTTAGATATACATAATGCCTAAATGTGACAATATGCTAGTAACTATAATGGGTAAATATGAAATATGTTTTGTTTTATTACTAGTTGAAGTGAACTAGCTCACAATATACATTTAGACAGGAAAAACAAAAATAATAACTTTCTGATTGATAGATTCAGTCTCTGATACACCTTACTGTTGTCGGAAAGACAGGTCTGCTTCTTTGACAGCTAGAGTCACTGACACACCAACACCAAGTCATTATGACAGCATAGTGGCATGTTCAGGTAGCCTTGCATGATGCTTTTAATGCAGGTTTCCTCTGTGGGGTAATCATTACTCCATGAAGCACAATGACTCTTTACTGGCATTGTCACAGTCAAAGTCTGATGCCAAAAAACATTTCACTGATTCATGCCTTGATATTTTATAATTGTAAGATTCATCAAGTGATGCAGCTTCCTTACTTTCCAATGACAGACGTCTCTGGTTGAGTCACTGCTATTCCTACATTAAACCATAATGACAGGTCCAATATAGTGGCACAATTAGGCTCTCTTATCTGGAAGGTAAAAATACAAAAACACCTGGCTAATGCTTAAAAAAAGTTTTTCTTGATGTCTGTGGAGCTAAATCCTAACTAATGTACGTTGCAGGGAATGTTTGATGAATGTCACATTGTTTTTTATATGCCCTTTATTTTCCTAAAATATTATTTTACAGCTGTCTAATTCTGGTATTAAAGCAATGACCATACAGCATAAAGAAACAAGTTTGCATTCATGTATCCCTTCCTAACAATACATATTCCCCTTTCCTTTACTTCCTCATCAACCTGTTTAGCCATCAGATGCAAATAGGAGGTAAAATTCCTTCCCAATACGTGTAACAGGGTTTATACGTTTTATATATATTTATTTTATTGAAATGTATTAGCTCATTATTTTTACCAAACTATTATTATACCTCTGGTGCTGCGGAAAAGACAGAAAGTAAATCTTTGGCTTTGTACTAGCAAAACACAGGTTTGATTTGGGGATATCATAAGTAATACAAAGCCAAATAACTTCCTAAGAATAAAGATATAAAAAAGAAAAAATTAAATAGTACGTTGTGGAACACTTTGTTTTGCATTAGGGAAAAAAGGAGTGGAACCCCGGACAGTTTTCTCAGACAAGTGAATGAAAATATCCAACAATGGTGAATAGGTACAATGAGCTGCACAGCACAAAGCCATTCCAGATAAAGAAACTCTTGTACACATGTGTCGGAGTTATATCTTCTCTGTCTTGCTATCAAGAGGCTCCAGACTCTGGAAGATGGGTGAAAATGGAAGCACTGGCAATGGAGGTAAGAACTGACCTACAAAAAACAGGGAGCCCTAAGATTGGTATTTAAACAAATTGGTTTTATTTGAAATTAAAAAATATTTAAAAATCATGTAAGTGACCCTTTTACACAATATTTTAGTTTGGTGACTGGTCCACTTTTAGAGAATTTAGCATAAAAGAAAAAATGCATATAAAAAGGAAGTGATTAAAAATGGTAAAATAATGAAGAGTAAAGTGTCTATATTGCACAAATACTAATCTAGCAAGCAAGGCATGAATAAATATAAAAAGCAAGTAGTGATTTGTTTTTAATGTGACTGAAATGTACTGTGTTTGCTAACACACATCTGCATTTTATTCTTCAATTCTCAAACATTTGCTGTAGATTGGTAAACCCAGAACTGACCCTTTGGGCAGTGCTAAAGTATAGGATGGTTGTTGTACCTCCTCCTTGTTTCTTGACAAGTGCACCTTTGGCACAGGGTTACTATGAGGATTGTGATCAAAAGGCTGAACACTGACATATTTAATGATCGAGTGTTCACCTATTTCACCAACTGCACATCAAACAAAATATCTGTAGGAAATGATCTTACAGAAAAAAAAGTACATTCCCTTCCAAGCCTGCATATAAATTGTGCAAATAATACACATTATACGTACAAAAACAAAGGAGGACAACTTATTACCAGTTAGATCAAAGGAAATGATGTTGCTTTTTATTTATTTTATTACCATGCAGCCTTGACCATTGTATACGTTTTTAGATTTGTTCTTTATAATGAAGGTGATTTTTTAAATTTGAGCTCCAGTCAAATAGGTATAGATAGAATACAAAATGAAAGAGCTATTTTACCTGCCAAAAGATTTGTATTTCTGTCCATCCAGCTAAAGACTGGACAGTAAAAGGAAAAACAGCATACCAATCAGCTCATATCTGTCAGTCTGATATCCTTTCCACTAATCACCATGTGCACCAAAACTGACAACTTTGAGCTGCTTGTGCCTCTCCCCATCTGAGCTTTGCTGTGCAGAGAATTGCAAGAAGTTGATAAGTAACATTCTGGTACTTACACTGCTTTACAATACAGAGCTGTATTATTTGTGTCCTTTATATCTGCACTAAGTTTAACCCTAATATGTGGAAGCAGCTACACAAATGTTTTGTTAGAATTAGCAAGCAAGAATTCCAAAACTGTATTCTAATTAACAATCTATTGCACCTCCTGTCCGAGTGTTTTAAGGGATTTACAAAGTACATCTTGCAATACAAACCACATGGCATCTGTTAATAAATTTACAGCAAGCATCAGAAATGCAAAACCCAAACAGATTACCAAATGTAGAACAACAAAAGATCTAAAAACTTTGCCAACTTCATTTTAAATAATTCTGCATTTCTTTAAATTCTTGCAAACATATACCAGGAACAATTACATTGCAATATAGACCATCTTTCTAATGAAAAAACAGTAAAAACACTTTTACAAACACAATCTATAAATGCAATATTTTTTTGTATCCAGTTCCCTTCTTGCAATAAAACCTAGTTATATTAGGGTATATTTATTAACCTCCTGGGCAGTTCATTTCTGTCCGGATTTATATGTTTAAAAGGGGTACATTGTTTTTCATGAAAATTTATTTTACATTGTAGGCCTGTAATACTTAGACATAACTCACCAAAATATGGCGAACATTTAATACATTTAAATAATTTAAATAAACTTTAAATAAAAAAAACACAAAAATCAGTTAAAACAAGGGTGCATAAACAAATAAAAAAGTCTGAAACCTATAATAAAACTGTACTGTAGCATATATTATATATTGTATTGAATCCAATACAAAATAATTTGAATTTCTCGCCATTTTACAGGCACACACTGACGTCACCGGGAACTCCCTGGGAACGTCAGTGCACTCACCGGGGAAGAGATCGGAGGAAGAGGACGGGCAGGGGCGGGCGGGCGGGACACTTGTGGATACCGATGGGACCAGGTAAGTGTTTTATTTTTTATGTTTTTAGCTACCCTGAGTATGGCTCGGGGTTACAGCTTTTAGCCACACTTGGGATTACCGCTCAGGGGGGTTAAAGTAATAAAGACTGTTCACTTCTAAAAGAGTATAAATCTATTGAATGGTAAGTTTGCTTAGCTTAATCAATAAAGGTGATGCTGTGTTTACTTTGCTTATTGCGGGGGAAGCCAAAATGCTTTCCTTTGCTTTCCTTAAATCGGAACCAAAACTAAATTTTACAATGATGCAAACAGGCAGGTACTTAAGTTTACCTGCCTGTTCACAATTTTCTTTATAATGTATGCAAAGCTCGGTGTATGATCTCGGCTTACCCAGCTGTCAGGTATGAATGAACTCCTGTTTCCATATGCAGGAGTTACGTCATTCTTTTACGTCCAGAAAATGACCAGATAAAAATGTTGCCATCTATTTTTATTTTAGATATATTTGTTACAGAAGAGACAAAGCATGTTCCTTCTACAAGAAAGAAGATTAGTTCTCCTGCAATGCTCGCCATGATTGGTTGTAGTACATTGCAGCACATTTACATGCAGCATGCTTCAATTTCACCCAGCATACACCAGCACAGGGCCTACTGGAAACAATTATAATGATATGAGTTTGTGTTGAGCAAAGCAGCACAGTGGATATGGTGTAAATGGGCTGTGAATTACTGAACTGAACACAGCCTATTCTCATTCACATATTTTTTGCTAAATGATCAATCTTTATTGCTATACCAAATCAACATTAATGATACACAGATGACAAAATCATATCAGTCCGGAGGCCTATGCAGTTCTTCGTGTGTTCACACGTCTTACATAGATTATCTCTTGCTACAAACTTATAATTTACACTTAAAGCACAAAGATAAAAGGGTTTTGGGTGACAACTGGGATTTCTATATTTCCTGTACATTCGTTTAAAGATATGAACACATCAATGTATGTAACAGTGAAAAGATCAAGTAATGATAATATTTTACCTAAAGGTACATCATTAAAGCCAAATCCATTTCACAAGCTGAATAATATATAACCCACCTTTAACAATTTATACAAATTGGTTGCAATAGGTCATTTTACATTACAGACAACATGTTCCAATCAGACAGCAACCAATCTGATAACCCTCAGAATAATTATTACAGTTTAAACTGTGCAAATTAGAAGGATTCTAATAAAAATTGCTCATCATAGCTTTCTAGCATTGAAGTTCAAACAGTATATGCATGAAAGAGTTGCCACTATGTAGCATCCACGCACTATAAAGGATTTTAAGATTTACCCAGGCTGGTGCATTGCTGCTTACAAAATAATGGTTTTACAGTATTTAAAGTTTTTTTTATTGTCTAGAGAGTAATTACTACTTGCTGTGTATTGCTATATAAAACCCCTCATAAGAAAGCTGCTGACACCCACAGAAATGTGTGACACTTTTCATACCTTGATGGAGATTGAAATATATTGTATTCTGCAGTGTATTAACATTATTTGTGTAGCTAAGTACAAACCATTGTCTTTATCTTTGAAACATTCCAGGTTGAAAAGAGCGATTAGTGCACCATGAACAAGTAGTCACTGCTGCTTTTTTAAAGGCCCCTGTCTGCCAAATCCACAAGGTAATACACAAAATTTATTAAGTAAAACATTAACTACTTTCACAGACTGAGCAAAATGCTTCTTCATTTGTATCCCACACACCCCCTACCAGACACTGCAGATTGGAGGGGAAGGGATACAGCAATTGAGTTAGCGTTGTAGATCCGCCAAATGGGCTGGATAGGTGAGGCCAGGTATTGATTGTCAAGCTTTGAGCCTATGTATCAGCAGTGATAATGAGGATAGTCATGCCCCCTGCAACATTTACTCATCTGCAGATGCAGCCTACATGAGAGTGGCAGGCAGGTTGGCATGACATAATGGCACAGTGTATTGTTTTGAATTGATGAAATGATGACTCTTTATATTGTGATGGATGTAGCTAACAGTGCAGAATTGATCCCCCGCCAAACTGACCGGGGTTCACTGTTGGCTGAGGAGGGTCCAGGGCCCTCCTGCAGTGGCACACTCTGCACCTCCCTATGCTCGTCTCTGGCTCTTATTGTGTTTGATTGATCAGTACTACATGCCACCAGATTGTACTTGTGTAGCTTACACCATAACCAGCCTTTTTGGCCCATTTAATTATTAGCTGCTTGCTACTCTTAGCACAACCTAGCTGTTATAAACTGACTGTACTAACCTTTTACCAGTAACTTAATAACATTTGCAAATGGTTCATAAAGATTTTTATTTTCTCATGTGTATATGTATTTCTGTTTTTTTAATAGATTATTTTCACTTCTTTTAAATTGCTTGTGTATTACATATGCAAAAGGATAAAAGACCAAATAAATGGTAAATTTAATATCAGCATTTTTTTTATTCATCTTTATTACTCTCCATTGTATTTTCTTATTTATGGTTATTTGTTTAACTTCTGAGGTTTGGAGGTTTATAACAATAACATTATTAAAAAAAGCAGCACATGATATCAATTATTTAATAGAGGGAGCTACAGCTACCGGACATAAGGCCTTTTCATATATATTATATCCTGAGTTTTGTAAGGTTCATTTGTGCATTAGAGACCCCCATTAAATCACAAATGTTTTATTGTAGTGGTGATGCTACAGCAACATCTGCAGCAACTTAATTGGAGTATTCACATTTTTATGTGTTCACAAGATCGAGATACAAACATTTTAGGAAGTAAAATATTTGCTCTACTCTAGATTAGCAAGCCAAGTTTTGTCATTGTTATTACAGATAATACATATTTATTTGAATGCGATTTGTGAATTGAAGTTGACATGGTAGATAATCTACATAGTGAGTCAACAGGCAGTTTGATTAACAACACAACTATTTACATTGTGAGACAGCAGATGTTCCATTGTGTCATTACCAGATGTTGTAAAACTATGATAAATCTCAGCCAGAGTATGCTGTCACAGAATCACTGTATTTTAACAGAACACAGCACAAACAATTCAACTTTTGCTAGTGTAGCTTTAGAATGATTCTTTACTGAACCAGAAGTTATAAAGGCAAAAAAAATGTCCATGGGGTTATTCACCTTCTAGTTAGTTACAACATCTCAAGGTTTCAACTGCATCTATGCGTTGGGGATTGGGGTCTACAGTCAGGAATGATGCATATATGGGTTTTACAAATTCAGTAGGATGGAGGGTAACAAGACATACCAGCTGCAGTAACATTACCACAGCAGTTTATATTGTTCCCCTAGTAATATTGTTTTGTAATAATACATCTATTTTTGTAATATCGTGACACCACTGTTCATTTTACAGTGAAACAATACAAAAGCACTGTCACCCTGTGGGACGTAGTTTAAAGAGGCTTTAAATTAAATCTAAAACTACAAAGCTAAAGCAGGCAGCTCTTTACTGCAACAAACTTTCCAGCCTTTTCACAAACCTGGGTAGAATGAGCTGAGCCAGTAATGAATGAATTACAGCTTAGCCAATTATGATGACCAAAGACCTGAATCCAGAAAAGTAATGAGTTAATCTGTTGACAATGGTGAAGGAGTGAAGTGAGGAGAGCTTAGTTTCATTCCAAGTAAATAAATTAAAACCTAACACTTTTTAGTTACTGTTTGTTTTGTCCTGTAGAAAACTGTTTAAACTATATGAAAGAGGTGACTAATGCAATTCATTGACAGACTGGCCTGTTTAAGAAGTGGTAAACTTGATATACTAGTAGGGCCAACTGTTAATAAAAAATAGTTACAAAAAGATCCCAGAAAAAAATAACTACAGCATGTATGGAATATTTATTTTTCTTCATAGTTGCACAAATCACTGTATCATATACATGAAAGTAAGGCTATATCATAGCTAAGGGTAATATGCATGCTTTTTATGTAGAGAAATGTTTATAGGGGGGTTCTCATTAATTGCTTCTGTAGCTGTAAAATGAGCCATCTTGATAAGTGACAGGCCAGGTGACATCAAACCTACATATAACGCAATTCAGCAAAAACTCTCTCATGAATTTCACATTTTGGGAATATTTCATCTATGTTAGCAAAAGTAGTTAAACAAGGCAGAGACTGATTACAACATGTGCAAACCTGACACCTATAGAGTAGACAACACAATTAGATTAAAGTGTGGTGTCAAACTTGGCAACCATGCACTTTATGCAGTTGTCACCAGGTGAATGAGGCTGGTACTGGAAAGTGCCACAGCAGACAGAAATTCAATAACATAGTATATATATGTTTTATTTCTCTTTCATTAGGAAGGGTTTCCTGTTTTACTAGGCTATTTTTGTTCCTTAAGGGATTTCCTCTGGTCACAGTAAATGAATCACTAAGTGCATGAATATTCATTAATGCTAATGTTATTGCTATGTCCTGTATGGTATCCTGTTTTTGGATTATGCAATCAATATGTGGGGAAGCTACAGTTTGCATGGCATCTGATAATGACTACACTTGGCCCTAAATTTTTTATCTGCCACCTGCAGTACATAAATGAGAGTAGCCAATGTTCGTGCTGGATTAGAACAGTCTACTTATTAGTGGGAATTGGAACATCATTTCCAGTTTGTGCCATCTGATAAAGGAATAGAGTGAATTTGATCAATTGGCTTTGCTTATTATTTGTCAAGGTATTTTACATGTTTTTACATTTGATTTTGATGGCAAGTTCCTAAATACAGAATCATATCTACACTTCACATATAGCTCGCATGCAAAAATCTCTCCAGTAAGGTGAATCATCTATTAGTTGTCTTTTAAGCAATCATCCCAATCATTATATTTCCCACCCATTACATTTTTATTGAAAGATTGTGAATACTTTCTTTTCAGTTGCAGTGATAATGGTACCAGGAGAAAGAGAAAGACTGAATTTCTCCAGCTGGGACAACAACTTTTTTGCCACTTTTTAAAGGAAACGTTCATGGTCTCAATGGAAGTGAATGAGCAATGTAGATGGAGAATATATATTGGTTACAACCCTTTACCTGGCTGCTCCTTCACAGCAAATGGCTTATGAGATCATTACTGTGCCTGTATGGCTGCCTCTTCTTCTGCAATTCTAAATTTTACTCTACAAGGAGAGCCTAAAACATCTACAAACCACTGTATTAAAGTATGGGTATGCTAAAAATAAACTACCTTTTTTGAATTAGGATTCATATTTGCTTTATTTTTTTTTTTAATGAATAGGTAATGGCGTTAAAGTATACTTTATTAGCAGGTCTTTTGACAGAACCTCTTCCAGGTCTGCTAAACCAGTGGTGCAGATGCAAGACATATCCCAACCTGTCATCTCTTACTGACTTCACTTTTGCAACCTAACTTTCTCTATTCACCCCTGGACAGCCAAAGGAAAGTGTCCACATCACAGTAATGTGAAACCTGAAGATAGAATCGGGTAAGAGGAGAAATAGAAGACAAGAGGTTGGAGCCTTCAGTGACCATTGGTTTAGGTAAGTAAAAATAAGTTTTATAAATGTTTTTAATATGGTAGAAATTCGTTAGAGGGGGTGGGACGGGAGTTATGATCATCTGGGAAATTACCTTTATTTGTGTATTCATATATGCAGGGTTTTATAATTTGACTTACATAGTAATATTTGTGCCTGTTTCTTTTTTTTTTAATATTTATATAATACTCCTATTTGCAAGAATTTGCGTACTTTTAAAAGCTTTAACCTTAGTATAAACCTAAAGTGTAATATAATAAATTTATAGTGTATTGCCTTTTTTATAAGTAATAATACCAGAGTTTGTTGATTCAGGGAATGAATGCTTGCCCTAAGCCATCAGGAGCGATTTTTTTTTTACCACTTTTGGAATAAACTGGAGAATGCATATTTTTCCCTAATTATTTGTTAAATTCCATGAACCTGTGCTTTTTTCAACTTGAAAATCATTAATCGTCTGCACATATACTTTTAGTTGGGTCGCTGTTCAAATTCAGCTTGGTTGTGTTTAAACCAAACTTTGGCTTTGTTTGAGATAACCAAAGTTAACTGCAATCTCTTCTTGTACAATGGCTACCCACTGTGAACTTTTAGGGGCTACAAATGTAAACTTTCAGTTTAACTTTATTTGAAAGAACACACAGCATCTGTGCCATATGTAGCAAAGATGCTATATTCCCAAAGTGTGCAAATATTATATAGAAATATAATACCGAAAAAGTCCTGGAATGACCCATTTGTTTAATAAAAGATATAAGAATTTAATTACTGCAAGAACTATATCACTACAACTGGAAGAATGCAATCTAGACTGTACTACAGCGAAATGCAGATAAGAATACTTCTTCTACAATTATAATGCTATTTGGAAATATAATAGAAACTTGTCATCTGCCAAAATGAAACCTGTTTAGTTTTTAATACCGCAACTAGATTGTGACATAATGACTATTCTTATTTTGACTCACAGAAATATTCAAGGTTTACTGTAATTTTACAAGTCAAGAAAATATATCCTCTTCACACAAGGATCCTCATGAGAATTTGTAGGTTGACAAAACTGCATAAAAGCTATTTTGTAGCATAATGAAAACAAACGTGAAAATTACACACAAAAACTGTAGCCTATAATGTGGAACAATATTTATCTGTAGAATAATAGACATACAGGCTGATTTACTAAAAGGGTCGGGAATGTTCAAATTGTGTTTTCGTTTCACATGATTGGATAATTGAAATGACTCTTCAAACAGTTTATTGTGTAAGTATTCTCAAATCTTTTCGTAAATTAACCTTGTTGTTTTTCAAGATTCCTCACCCGTTTCTAATAAATATGAGAGATCTGCCCATTACCATGTACCCTTTTCCACCTTATTCATCATTATTCCCTAATCTTTTATTTTTAATTCCTAAAACATTAAATTGTATATTATGCTTGCTGCAATTGCTTGTTTTTTTATTTGTTTTACTCCTAGATATAACTAGCTACCTAGAGGTTAAAGGTCTGACCTTGACAAAGGAAAATTCTCTAAAGAGTACATGGTAGGTCATTTGTGACTGCATTTATATAGTAAATACTGTATTCCATAGTTGTTTTTTTGCCCAGGCTTGGTATTTCATTCTCTTCACAACAGCAAGGCAGTCACCATATTAATGTAATTACATTGGAGAGCTCTTCTTGTTTATAAACCTTACCACATAATGATCCCCCAATGTAATCATAGCAAGAATAGAAAGTCAACTGCCAAAAAACTTTACCTTTCAATTTATGGGAAAAAAAAAATCAAATTACTTGATTGGTTGCTGTGAGCACTACTTTCAGTTGTAGTCTATTTCTCCTAAATTTATCTTGAAATAAAAAAATGCCCTTTTCCTCATAGTAAGGTCATATGTCTTTATTAGTGTTTGCAGTTCAGTAAAACCTGAAAATAAAATAATTAGATATATTTTTAATATATGCACACATTAAAGCATCTGTCTACTTTCTATATATATATATCAGGCTTTTACAAGTTGAATTTAAAGCCTAGTTTCAATGCTTTTTTAGGTTTGGATAGTGTAAAGAAGAGTTAGAATTTCTATTAATGTCTTTCATGTTTCCCCACTTTGTGTTCTGGTAACCACACACAAGTGAATGGGGCATCTTTGAAGCAGGGACACATACAGTGATGAAAACCAACTTTTGATCCATTTAATGTCCTTAGTTGCTGTATTTTTCTGGGCAGAGGTGGCAGCATGGGATTTATTTTTTCAAGCTAAGCGGAGTTCACTATACAGTGAAAGTTTTAGAAAGTACGTATTCTCGACTAATATTACATTTTATGATAACAAATAAATACACCTATTAGAAAATGATGATTTGTTTTAGGAAATTTGAATGGGCAAACACTAGATCCTTAAACACTGCCTACAATAAAAGAGAGTTTACTGGAATAAAATTTCAAAGAATTTCAAAGTGCCACATCTGAATTTTCATAAATATAGATTATGAATATAAATGAGGTTCAAGTTCCATATCACTATGGGTCTGACTTTAGTTGGCCAGCCTTTGGACATTTACCACTACTGCAAGCCTTTGAAGAAGTTCAAGCAGGCAAATGCAGCCCCGCTCTGTTTATTAACAATAAGCACAAGCCAAATTTTACACTGCTAATCACATACAGTTGGCAAGTTAAAGAATATTTCATTCCTAGGGAATGCAGCAGGCAGTGTCACCTTGGTGTTTCTCATAAACTGCTTTACTCCTGACAAACACCATTCAAAGCGAACCCTGCCCAGAGTGTTACTTAATAATAGTTTTATAGTCAAGATCTGTGTTAGACTTGAACCAGGTTCAATGAATATGGAACCTTCACTAAACCTAGAACTAAATATATCTGAACAGATTTGTCCATCACTGTTATATTTATAAAAAATATATTGTGCCAATTTTATGTCAGTCATTTGTGTGTATAACACCTTTATCAGTAGGCACTGTTTGAAGGAAGATCTCATATTTACCTTTTCAGATATATTAAAAACACAAATAAAGCCTAGACAGTGATTATAACTTGAAACAAACCTGGAAGCAGGTTTTTGAATCCTAAAGATTTTAAATGGCCATTAAAAAGTACTTCAATCCCTCTGTCACTTTTTTTCTTATTTTTATTAATGGTTTTTTTTTTGTCTTTCATTTTGTTTTGTGATTGATCTGAGGTCAGTTGTTACTTTTAGCTTCTGTCCAGTTCAAAACAAACTTTATTTTATGTTGATATGTCTCTTTATTTATCTTTGGGATGTTCAAAGCAGAACATTCACTGGCCACTTGTAGCTGCCTTTTGTTTGCTGCATTGTTTTAAAGAAAAAAACTAAGTACAAGAATAGTTTGCACCTAAACAGCATGATTTTTATATCATGCTGTCTTTAGGTAAACATGACTGAGCTTGAGACAGTACAAAATGCATCACGTATAAGATTTATTTATTTGCTCTTCCATGTGTTCCTTTGCAAATCCAAATAATTCAGGATTTCCTCAGCCTTGAGTTATCAAGTATATGCATCTCCTTAATGGGAATAGAAAATATTCAATAATATCTAAGGTCTAATGAGAGAAACATCTTTAATACAGAATATATGAGTTTATATTTTGAAAAAAGAATAAACATTGTAAGCAAATGCTCATCTACATCAAACAGCAAGCTACTCTATATTACCTTAGGCTGTACTTAAGCCTAAATATCATTATGCTAAATTATGATGATAGATTCACTTTATAGCTATTCAAGGATTAAAGTACAACAAAAGAATCTGCCAAAAAGTTAAATCAAACTTTTTGGACAACTGCTGTTTCTGTTTGAAAGTAAAATACTTGCAAATGCAAAATAATAAGATATTGGCAGCCCTTTCAGCTAATTTCTACACTGTGCATCAGCGATAAGAAAATAACCATAAATAATAATTTGCATTTCAAAAATAATTCTAGCATGTTTACATCATAATTAGTATTGCATGTAGTGTTCTTTAGTTTGTGGCTTGATATTTTGGGAGTCAAGGTTAAGCAGCCATGCTTTACACCAACAAATCCCGATACATAAAACTGAAGACAAGAGGTTATATTTGCAGATATGTTATATATGAGAAGCAGACAAAAGTTGTTGTAATAGACTAGACTATTACTAAACATCCCATGTCAAGTATATAGATCTGACCTTGTTTATATGGCATCTCTTCTTTTCGGGTGGTTTCATTTCTTTCTTCTTTTACTAACTTTTTAAAAAGTTGTAATATATTATAGGAACAATTAGAAAGGCATAATTATATTTTGTATTATTAGTTTAAGCAGTTGGCACATGTATGAGCATCAAGCTGAGATATTATCTGCCTCCATATACATATTCTGGGTTCACGTATCGCTTACTTAATTTAAAAGGAAGCTGAATACTGAATACTGAAGCAAATTCAGGAATACTGAAGCAAAATTTAGCCTGGATCTGAAACTGAACAAAGAAGAGAAATACTTAAGCACACAATTCACTCTCATTCATCCAATGTGACAGCACCAATGTTTGACACTTGGCTGATGTGTAATTGCTTGTTTATGGGGTGATAGCAAAATTGGCCCTAACATTTGATATTTGGTTGGGATGATTGCCATTTCTGAACAAAGAGCTGACCGCTGCTCATATAGAACTGACTTTGTAAGGCTGCCTACATTTAAAGCATAACAAATATGTTTATCTTTCCCAACGTAAACTTTGGTTTGGGGCTGGATATGCAATAAGTCAAATTTTTTTTGTCTATGTTAGGCTAAACCAAACATTGGTTGAACTTCCAATCAAACAGTGGTCTTTTTGAGGATAATTGCGGATCATTTACATCAGGAAACGGGAAAGGGGACCTTTGCCAAATCTCAAATCTTCTTCCTTTTTCGGAGAGGCAAAAAAGCAGCAAAGGTATAGGAAAGGCAGATATGGGCTGATGATGGCAAATAAAGTGAAACTGTTGAACTCTCTTAGTGTGGATAAAATGCAAGCCTACATTAATATTTTATAGCATATAGTACTGGATAGCAATCGGGGCAGCACTCAGAAATGTCAGAAGCCTTGACAAGGGAATGTCATGCAAAGTTTCATGGTTAAATCAGTTGTTCCCAGTGTCTGAAGGCAATTGGGAGTCCCAGTGGAGTGTAACATACTGGTGCTCACAAGGTTTGAATTAGAATTAAGTGCAATTTTGGAGAAATTTCTATGAGCACCTTTGACATTGTGTACATATGTACACCAGAAGGTAATCAGTCTAGGAAGAGGATTTTTGACATACATATACAATTTAGAGTCTAATTATCTTGACTCTCTATTGCGCCTCAATTTTTATATGAGGTCATTTTGATATTTGGATCCTTTTGGTGAATTCTTATGGGGTATCATTTGTTTATCTCATGAAAGCCACCAGGTTATATTCATGATGAATAGATTTTTTTAACAAGGCAGGTCCTTCTCCAAGAAATTTAGAGGAAAGCTGCAGAATTAATGTTTTCAAAGTTGTGTGTATGTTATGCATATTATTTTTTTCAGTGGACTGGTATGTTGGGTACCCTGAAAGGTTCTGTAAATATTCTGTATATAGTTTTGGTTAATATTGTATGGGACAAATTAAAATATCCAAAAGAATGGAAAACATGCTAAAGATCAAATTTCTTAATCAAAGAGACTGCTATTTAGCCATTTCAGTTAAAGCTGACAACAGAGCTCTTGAGATATGCTTTTCATGTGTCTCTTCACAGATTTATTTATTTCCCTACACATCTAACACAGGCTGGAAATCACAGTTACCAGTACCATTGATTGGCCCATGTGCACAGTCACTTTCTGACAGCGTGACCCCAACATGATGAAAATGATCCTTAGGGTTTACAGTGTAAGACAGAAAAGATTAAACCTTACTGATCCATGCTGTTCCTTGCTGAATTAACATGCCTCCAGTGTCAATGTTTTTTAATAAAATATTCCCAGTAGCCCAGAACTTAGTATCTTGGAATGAAACACAAACAACAAGAGATTTGGTGTATCAAAGCTAATAGCAGTAACACCATTAAATGTGGTAGATTTAAATAGAACTGCTAGAGTAAGTAATTAGAAACAAGTGAATAGTAGCAAATCTGTTCCAACAGTGATTTAGTGGAGCTGACCACATCATTCACTGTACCGGGTAAATACTGGCTTTGCCCTTGGTAGGGCTACTTATTTGTTCACTATAGAGCAGGTACCCCTGTGTGATATCACTGGTTTTATAGTGAAGTACTAGATATATACTTGTTAGGATAGGGGCTATTAAGGAAATGTACTATTTCCTTATCAGACTGGTGTCACAAAAGGTGCAGATAATTGGCACAATTTCCTGCTGCTTTAAAAGCAGGATCCTCATTCAATGAGCCTGGGTGATAAGAGTTTATTCAGGAAGCAGGAAAGAAGAAGAACAGAATGGCAAACAGTGTTTGAAAAAATACAACTCTGATCTCTATTGTAGCCTATGGTGTTCACTGCTAATGGAGAATGCTATCTGGTAAACTAACACTGAAAGATGAGATCTGGAAGGCAAGGTAAAATTACTTACTATTACTATTATAAATTACTATTTGAATATTATTTATGCCATTTCACAGGGAAACAGGCTGTTCTTTATTTATTAATGAGTGTCAGGCATGTATGCAGGTATGCCGGGGGTATTGCAGGCTGTGATAAACCATTCCAGACAGGATCCAGTTTCCCAAGAGCATAAAGCACAAGGTAAAGACCGGACATTTTGCACTGGGTATAGTCATGGGAAACCACTGCCTAAACTACGCCAAAAGATTTACTATAAAATACTTCTAGGGGCCACTTTAAACTTGTGATGTAATACAGTTTTGTCAAACTGTGGTTTTTGACCTAAGGGACTTGACCTAGGTCATATACTGTACACATTATTAACATGTTGTAACCAAATACAAGTAATAACCACCTGTACATCAAAAAAATATCAAAGCAGACACCATACTAACTCACACCATGCATAATTCAATTAGACACAAATCTTAATCTTTTTTATTTTAAGTCATTCTAATGATTCTAAATAAACTTATTCCTTTGCTTTTGTTCCTTTCTTTACTTAGTTTTCAGTGTTTTCAAGCTGGTGATCTTGCCAGTAGCTGCATTTCCTCCTAGGGTGACAATACTTTCTAGCATATTTCTAACCAAGGACATACTGCTTCTGCTACTCACAGTGGACCTGACCTACCGTGAAAAGCAGTTTTAGTGTTGTTCACCACCAGAAAAACAAGAAACGGAACGTTTACTAAATATCACTAAAAAACATAAAATAATACAAATCTAAATTATATATAATTGTACTAATTTATATAAGTAATATATTCATTGACAGTATATTCATTGATATAAAGAACTAAAAACTGTAAAACTATGTAACAATGTAACAAAAGTACAACAGGTAAAATATTTATACCAAAATAATTTAAAAATGAAACTTACCTTCATAAACAGCCCTAAATCCTTGTGCGCTGACTGCAAAATCTGTTGTAAACCATAGTGTGAGAATAGAACCTGTGCTTACTATTGAAGATGGAAGCTGGAATCCTGATAATCTGAAAAATAGAAATAAGTACATTTACTATACATTTTTACACAAATATTTCAAACTATCATACACCATTTATACATAAGATTTACCTAGGCCTTATAAAAATAATGCCTTCATATGATATAATAATTGTAGAAGAGACAACAAAAGTTACCTATTTTTAATATCACAAAACTTTCTTTAAGCATTGGTTTTGCACACTGAATGTAGTAACAGTTTTCTTATTTTACATTTAAAAAATGCCTTTTTCTTTCTCTAAAATGTTTATGCAATATCTAGATTATCTTGCTTTCTAAATGAATTATCTACCATATTTCACACAATGGATATTTGATTACATTGGGAATTAATAAAACACCTCAAACACTGTATACTGTGCGTATACTATTGGTTAGTTATGTGTGCTGTCCATGGTGCTGATTGCACAAATTATGTACAACACCAGACAACACACCTAAAAACATATAAGGCCAGATTTGTTTAAACTCTCCATGGCTGGAGAGGATACACTTTTATCAGTGAAGCTGGGTGATCCAGCAAAACTGGAATGGATCTGGTCCAGGATTAAAAAAAATTGTTACCAAATAGCAAATAACTTTAAAGAAATCCATTCCAGGTTTGCTGAATCACCCAGGTTCACTGATGAAAGTGTATCCTCTCCAGCCTCGGAGAGCTTTAATATATTGGGCCCAGTTAGGGGACATAAGCAAATGTTCTGACTTGCTGTTAAGGTATTGTTCCTTGATGTAAAACAAGATGACAGCACCCTACAGACACTTGAATCTAGAACTTTTCAAAACAAGTATAATTTCAATGCAAGTATAAAAAAGGAATATTTCCACTAATTACAGGATTACATTATGTATACGTCCCAGGCTTAGAAATGTATTACATATTATAGGTTTATGGAATTTGCAATAGCCAGAGGACAATTAGGTAAAAAAAATGTAAATAATTGCTGGCAGTAGCACACTCAGCTGGATAACTAGAACTGTAAAAAATCATTAAGAATTTTGTTAGCTTTCCCTCCAGTGCAACAAAATCAATGCACTGAGTCACTTAATATTACCTATTATGCACTAATGTACAAGGAAGCAATTAATAATTAGAACATTGGGTAATAATGTTCTAACAGGGAGATGAATAATGCTGTTCATATTTTGTAGCTATCTTATTTGCTGAAAAAAATTGCATGTCAAGTCATTTTATATTACTTATTTTATTTTTTCCTATTTTTTGAAACAGTGCATAGTTTAGGCCAATCTGTTTTTGAAAACCCACTATCTGGATTTAAATTAGCCATCCAACATGTGCTTTTTCTCTCTGGAGGCCACCACTCCAGTCTGCTCAGAAAACAGACTACTAACCTTTAGAGATGTATTCCCTCTAGTCATTATGATTTATTGTTAATTAGGAGTTAATTATTAATTCTAATATCTGGTATGTGTGTTATTCTATTTTATTTTGGAAATTTTTGAATAATTAAACATATTGTTCATAATAATATCATGGTATAAGCCAATATTCCTACTCTGTAAACATTTAAGTTACTTGTAAACCTGTATATGAAACCCCAACAGGAAAAACAATGTGATTGTATAAGCTCAAGTGTTCAAAGAAGTGTCTTTTTGACAGGCCATTCCAAGTGTCAAATAGTCTGATGAGAACTTGACAGAAAAGGGTCAACTCTGGCTTCTCCAAATTCAGTTTGCTCAACTCCAGAAGAAATGACTATTTGTTTTATTCAATGGTAATGTCACAAATTGCATTGGTTTGTGGTTTAGCCAACCTTTGCATCACGTTACTTTCATTCTTACATAATCATCATTACTAAATTAAATAATATTTAACTTAAACAAACATACTATTGTGGATTCAGATGGAAACACAACCATGAAAATAATTTTAGAAGCTTTGCAGTTAATTGATTTAACTCTGGGACATGTAGCCATTAGGATAATATATAAATATAACAATAAAATACAACTTCAAACAGTTTAGGTGGAAACAACTAGAAAGTGAATTATTGGTACAAAATTTATTTTGACCGGGTAAGTCAAGGAAGAATTGCACTTTCAGATGAAACAAATGTATTATCTTTGCCTGGCTTAATAATAAAAGCATTGTTAAATCAACAATGTAATACAAGATGATATGTAAAATATTGTACAGAGAAACATCACTGAATTGTGCATCCAACTGTTCATCAGCAGCTTGGCATGGGGTCAACAATACAGTAGTTACATCATCAGGGACTTGATCAATGTAGGTATATTATGAAGGCAATGAAGACACACATAGATTTTATATCTATTAAAAAATAACTGCAAATGGGCTAAAATGGTTATAATTAAATGGTAGAAAGAAAATGAAGATTTATTTGTGTTATTTAATACTTTTGTGCCATTACCTGCTTGAGATCCAAGGATATACTAGTTACATTACACAAGAACGTAAATCTTGTAGAATATACCCTGTACATTTTTCAATGCGTTGTTCCTGCTATGTCCATTCCCATGTGTACTGTTTTTTAATAAAAATGTATATATATATATATATATATATATATATAAACATATAATAATATTTATAATATCCAGTATTTAATATACAGTACAGTAATATCCAGTATATATAATATTATATATAGACAATGGTGATTTATAACAATAATGCAAATGCATGTTCTGTAAGTAGATTTGGTATGTTCTGCTTTAATTTACATATAATCAAATTTTATCAGTAGACAGTACAATTTCCAAGTAGGTCCTGTGCTAGAAATTACATTTCACATGTAGAAGGACACACTGGAAAAAGAATAATTTTAACTTGCAAATAAAGCAACCTCCAAGATTCCGGGCGTGGTCAAAAGCACTGGAAAATATGACATGAGACTTTAGGAACTAATACAATTTTTTTCATTAGACATTTTAGTCTATTGTTTTATTAAAACAGACTGTGTTTGTATGTATAACTTACAGTATAAGTGTAGGACACAATCAAGAGGCAGAAACTGCAGCTGGACTGAACATAAGTGGGTCCTGCTGTCTGATTTGATCATTACCAGCTATATATCAAAACACAATTTTTAGGTTTGTTGGTATTATTGTATTTTATAGATTAGGATATAGTATTAAGCAGATCATTTTACCTTTAAAAATATCACAAACACCTTGAGATATTTTATGGGCAATTTGCTAATTAAGAATATTCATTCTTTTTTTGTTTTTTTTCTTTAGACATTTATTAGAATGGAGACCACAAAAGCGTGTGTACTGAACTACAATCCCAGGCTTCATTTTTCAGAGTGATTATAGACACTTAGACAGCACAATTGTTATAACAGGGTAAGGAATTGATTTTCTTTCTAAACAAGTGACAAAACATGAGCTGCATGGTTCTGCCTCTTTGGTGACAGATGTAGATTTCCAGTTCTTGGCATTTCAACAAAACTTTTTGCCAGCTTTATCAAAAGGGAATTGTGAATTTTCACTTTAGGGAAATTTGGCAAGATAAATGCTTTGTGCTTGCTGTGAAAGTAATGGCTTATAGATGGCAATATTGGTCTTTAAAAACTAAAATGAACATATTACAACTATGATTAAAAGTGAGTTATGTATTTAATACACCACAAATAAAAAGACAAAGATGATTTAAACCAAAACATGTGCTAATAATTGTAATAAGGCATTGAATTCAGGTTATTAAAAATATAAGACCATTTGCAAGGGTAAAATAATATTGTCAGGGACACTAGCCACTTACAACTTATGTTTAAACAGACTGATTATTATTATTATTATTATTTTTTTTATTATTATTATTATTATTATTATTATTATTAATAATAATAATAATAATAATAATAATAATAATAACATAATTTAGAACTACATTAAACAGAATAATAACAGAAGCATTTGTATGATTCTGCATCTGAGTGTGTCAGACATTAATGTACATGATCTATTATTTTCCATAGCAGGTACCATGTTCAGGTTTACCTTGATAACCATACTCTGAAAACAAACTCAAAGAATAAACACTACACAACTCTAACAGAATTACTTAGTAAACTAGAGCAAAGAATAATGATGTACAAAGTGCAGAACTCTGTAACAACAATCATAGATCATCTCTGGACTTTTCTGACTCTGGTAATGCAAAATCTAAATTGATGCCATAGGTTAAGGTAGGTATTGAGAACTATCAGCCATTTAGGTCATTTGAGTTAGTTCTTGTATATTATAACATGTTTTTTTATTTTACAGTTAGCATTTGTTTGATACATGCTTTTATTGATCGGTAAAATCTCATATTGTTTACAACTGAATATGTGAGATATATCTTAATCCCAATTGGCATAGTTTAGGGCTATTGTAATCCAATCATGTTTTGCTGTTCTGAGATAAAGAAAAAATAATCCTTAAAAGTGCCATGGCACTACCTGAAACAACATTAAATCTCTCTGTTCTCCTAGGAATTTCAGATTGATCGGGCAGGGTTCAACAGCACCTAGCAACACTTAAACGTTTCTACTTTTTAACGCCTCCCATACATTACTATTAATATATCACTATAGCAAATTGTCTCACTGGCCTATAGGAAAGGGAAGCCTGGAGCCAAGGGACAAAGCACTGTGGGGGAAGGCTGCCATGAGGGGGAAGCAGGGTTACAGCTCAGATGTGGTTAAAGAAAAAGGTGAAACACAAGATAGAGTGCAAGGATTGGTCAGTTTGTAGGTTTGGAGTGGGAAGGAGAAGCTTTATGAAGAGAGGAAATTGAAAGTGGGGGGCAGTGCAAATGGTCTGTAGAGTGAGCGTTACCAGACCACCCGCTTAGTGTAAACAGGGTTTTTTGAGGATGGTGGGCTACTGCTGTGTATTTAAAGGGTTTGTTGGGTTGGGTAGTTGGAAGGTCCTCAAGGGCTGGTCTAAAAAGGTGTTTTTATTAAAGGTGGGTCACCCACCTTAGGGTGTGGTATCTTCAAACTGATGAAAGCTGAAGTGGTGATCTGCCTGGTTTTAAATTTGGGAAATGTTTGTTGGTGTTTTTGGTATTGTTACCCAGGTGGTTTGTTGCAGTAATTTAAGCAAGTTGGTAGCAGACCTTAAAAGTGAAATGGAAATGGTGAAGGCCTTCAAGGACCTGCAACCTTAACCCCTTAATAGCTACATTATATTGGTTTTATAAGGACCTGATTAAAAAGAATCAAAGTGGCTGCTATAGCAATTTAACTGCAAACCATGGTATGTGTAATTTTCTGAAGGGTTTGGGTTGAGGAAAGGTGGGGCCAAGCCACCGTGTGTTTAGGCTGAAACTTCAGAATCCGCAGTCATTTATGGGAAACAAGGGGAGGGGGAGGTGGAAGGTGGACAAGCTTCAACACTACTATTAGACAGAGAAATGGGGGACCTTTAAGTCAGCAGTATTTTTTTGTTGATTAGCTGTCAGTCATTATAAATTATTAGTGCCAATAAATACCATTTCAGATAAAACCTTTTTTTAACAAAGCTCTTCTCAGATATGCCACTGTAGATTTTCATGCCATAAAGATTGTAGCAATTTAGCCATCAGTGTTATGGCAGTGCTCACAAATGATATCTTGCTAACTATATGACATCTAAATTGGTCTCATCTATAGTCAATAGTCCAGAATCTCAACTCCGCTCTTAACCCCCCTAGCATTCTAATTCTGTCTGTATTTCCACGCAAAAAGCGTTATATTTTTTTGCATGGAATTTATTGAATATTGAATCCAATAAAAATTTTTTTGAATTTCCCGTCACTCCTCCCGTCCGCACCAACGTCACCGGGAAAACCCCGAGATCATCTTCGCAGTCGTCGGCTGGAGATCGGAGGAAGAAGACATGTCAAATGGAGCTGAAGGGACCAGCAGGATGCTGGGGGACGACAACGGAACGTTTTTTTTTTTAATGTTTTTAGTGACCCCCCAAGTGTGACTGAAGATTACTGATTTTTTCATGGTAAATCCACCCCGAGTCACACTCGGGAATACCGCTAGGGGAATTAAACATCTAGCTTTGAATGTTCCGTGAATAAAACTGAACATCGACAATGTTTGGCAATCAGATTTGGTAACTAGGGCAATGACAGGTATGTTGTATGTCATTGTCCACTGTTTGTTTTGACTAAAGCGTATGCAATACCAGGCTTCCTGCCACTGCAGAGGCAGATAAATAATTCCCCAGGAGCCATACACCATAGTCATTGACGGGTATAGCATACAGCACAGCTAACAGAGCCATCAAACAATGACAGTTGTCAGTGGCTGCTAGCTGGATTTACTGAGCCATAGGTTATATTTGTCACTGACTTCAATAAGACTGTAATTTAGCTACTGAATAAACCCCAAACATCGGGGTAATTCAGTAAACTGTTGGTGAACTGAACAGAGGCAAATTATTCCAACCACATGAAATACCTAATCTGCCTTCTGGCATTCTGATTCAGCAATATTTAGCAAATGGGGGATTACTTCCATATCTTACATAAGCAACAAGTAGAGAACAGAAAAAGAAGAATCTTTCTTTTACCAATTCTTCAATTTTTTATTAATGTATCTGTTGCCAGGGAACAAGCCTGCATGCCCAAATAAACAGCATCTGAAAAAAAAATTTGCATAACGGCCTATGATTTGGGCACCTTACAATAAAGAAACTCTTCACATGAAACCAGAATATAAATAAACAAATCTGAAAAAAGATGTGATTTTGCTGCTTGGAAGGCATAATGCCAAGTACATCAACACAATAAAGTAATATAGCTCAAGGAGTCAAGACCAGGCTGCCAAGATCTTGCTTCTATAATCACAGGGCAAGTAGAGCATTTTGGAATGCTAATAATTCTACATGCCCTCGGGTTTTTAATATGGTATTGTGCATCTTATACTATTATATAAGGCAAAGAACAGAAAGAATTACAAGAACCAGACAAGCAAATAGGGGAAAAACAATATTTGGTTTTTCAAGAAAATATTGGATTAATGGTCCTCAAACCAGCTTCCAAGGGAATCATGAGAAGGCAGAGTTCACAGATATACTTATGTGAATTAAACTAGACAATATAGCATAAAGTAAACTAAAGTCAAACATAGTTTAAGGCATTTAAATAATTAGCTTTTGTAATACATATATTCAAAGCCTGGGGATAGCAACACATAATAGATAAATATATAGGATTTTACACCTATTGTATTAATAGCAAATAATAGGTATTTTGGTGGATGCCAGAACTTGTATATAGCATTGTGCTGTAATTTTAATCTTTCTTTAAAATTTAGGGATGGTCAGTTGGTAAGGAATAAATAATTAGAAATGAACATACACATATATATATATATATATATATATATATATCAATTTAACTATGTGTACCCAAACTAATTGCCTCCAGGCACACATATTGTTTCACTATCACGGAATATAAAAACTGTGTATTGAATAAAAAAAAGTTTTGAGGTCAAAATTCAAACAACAAAATATTTTTAATTACCACTACTTGAAGTGCTTTTACAAAACAAATGCTAGCAATAAGGCTTTTTGCAGAAGACGCTGCATTTTTTTCTGCCTTACCTGCTAGCAAGTCTCTTTGCATGAGCAACTCAGTGTAAATTCTTGGTATGCCTGTACTCATGAGCAGAGGATATATCACCCAGGCCACTCTATCAAGATGGCAGAAGATGCTGAATTTAAGGGAAGAAAGGGGCAAAGATGATGAGAGGGTTAGAAAAACTGGGGCAAGTAAGTGCTCACGTTCATGCACCAGTGTAAAATGCACACATACTTCAATACAGATTTCAGTTTGCTTTTTCTTTTAAAAAATGGTACTACAAAAGCTCCAACACAGTCAATTGCCTGTACCATGTGGGCTGGCCTAGAGACAGAACTACAGGACATTTACAATACTGATAGTAGCATGGGATAATTTGGATGTATCCTAATTTATTAAATATTACTGAGATATATATTTAGGAGGGAAGAACATATTTGTTCAGCATTTTCATATTTTTTTTTTCTTATTACTGATATGGATAACGCTTTCATTATTCCTATCCTACGTCATCTAGAAATTATCGCTAATATAGTAATTATTATACTGATTCATTTATATTATCTATAGCTATGAAAATAGCCTTGTGCTGGTTGTCCACATCTCACATAATACAAGACATTCAGCTGTAATTAATATATTAAGACTAATGCACAGGAGTTTTGTTTGTTTTTCCTGTGGACATTTCATTAGTAACATAAACTCTATTTGCATATTGATAAGGAGATATACCAGGCACTTTCACTGGTAGTAGAATATTATATTGTTAACAGAAGATGGCACTGCAGTACAGACATTTAATCCTCTCTTGTCTAAAAAGCAGTTACATTTCTGTACATATGGAAGATTTTTTTTTCTGTTTAAAAAGGTCGTTAACGGAACCTATATTTAGAACTGAATACAAAATTATTTGCATGCTCTGTGACTGATGAATAGCATCTACAATCCTAAAGCTGAAATCTAGGGTTACCTATTGCACTGAGCCCCCCTCCCTCCAATGCAAGGTGAAAATGTTTTAGTCCAGGATACCATTAAAATCAATTTTATTTACCTTATTTACTAATCCCCAGCAGACTGCACTTCACCTCTTCTCTTTGACTCTCTGGGTTGAGGGTAGACCTTCAACATAATTACATGCCGGAACTATTAATTATAACTATTAATGATAACTAGCACGTGATGAGCTAAGTAAATTATCCCTTCAAAGCCTAAGGCTATGTTTACACTGGCCATGAGGTTGCAGTGCATTTACCGTTTTCTCTGCTGCCTTTGCAGAGACACAACATATAGCTTCTTTCTGTGGAAGCCCCATTAAGAATGAATGTCAAATGTGCAGATGCCATTTTTTTTTAAAGAAAACGCTGTTAAAAGAATGACCAAGTAGCTGGCAACGTTCCAACAACCAACCCCAAATGTGCAGATTATATATACAATGTGCTGGATGGTAGGTACAGTATGTGGGGCCATTATATCTCAGATACTGCCAATGTTGTATCTGTAGGAAACATGTAGGTTTCTCTGCTCGTTATTCAGAATTTCTGTTCTGGGGCTGGTTTTATTGGGAATCTTCAAGAGCAAGGTGGGGCAGATATCCAATTCCAGGCCCCACATCTGCCTAAGCCCAGAAACCTATTTAGAATGCTCTGTGCTAGGCAGCAAGTGTGGCTGCTGGTTGGACTGGCTGTGGGTCAGTCTGCCACAAAAACAAAACTATTTGTTTTTCGCTGTCTTGCTGAATACCGGCAGGAGCCCTAAAGAGTTGATTTCTCATAACATTTATATATTGTAACACAGGGATCAAGGGTTCATCTGTGTTACTAGGCATAGTGCTGGATGGGCAATATGTGGGACCACCGTTTCTCAGGTGTTGCTACTGAGATAAAACTAGAAGCGGTTGGTTTGGAGAAGCGCTGCTTTGAAAGCCAATCTATACAATTTGTTTGTGCTAGGAGGAGGATTTCTTTGGCAAAGACAAATGCAAAATCTAATGATAGCTTTTTTCAGCTAATCACAGTCTCACAGTCCTCTACAATCCAGGTTAGCAAATAGTCAATCAGTCCATGGCTCAACAAGCAGCTCTTTCAGATCTAGGAAATACAGCTCCTCAACAGAGCTCACCTCCATGCTCCTTGTTTGCAGCTTTCCTGCTGCTATTCCATATCAGACATAGCCATGTTTATCAGCATACCTGTGTTCTTTATAACCAGATATCCTATCTGGTGGAGCCAAATCCAGGGATGTACATGGGTAGAATGGAAAGGCCCAGCTATAACCTTCCTTCTAATTTCAGAGTCCAGAGCCCTAAAACAAATTAGTCAACAGCAACCATTGTCGCTTTCTGTTAGTTCTGGACTCCGTCCTAGAATACATCCTGTTTTTTAAAAAAATGCTTTATATTTTGGGGAAACATACCTCCCATCCAGGGCCCATCCTTGCGGTCCTGTACAATGGGTAATAACAGCCCTGTGTATGCAATTGTTTTCCCCTGCAACCCCCATCTGATTGTATATGGTATGTCTCCCATTGTAGATGAATTTATTGCACCATCTTTAATCTCCTCATAGATTTATCTGTTCACTATCCCTTAGTTCCAGCTGAGTGCACATTGATGCTTATTGCCCTGCCAACCCCTCCCCTCCCCAAGTTCAACTGATATCCCAAATTCCGTATACTCTGATCAGTCCATCCAGAATCAGGGCCCAAAGCACTTCTATTTACACAACAGGCAAGGTCACGTGCCCAAATCTTAAGTGCCAAATTATAAGTGCAATGGAAATTAATCCAGGGAATTGACACATGAATTGGAACAGATTTAGACATATTGTTTTACTCTGCCACTCCCATCTCCTGCCTTTGGACTGATTTATCCACTTGGACTTTGCCTCCTGGCTCCCACACATTCTTTCAAATGACCTGCCCACCTCATCCTTGGTGACTTCTATGTTGCAATGGATGGGCTCAACCTTCCCTCTCTAGCCAAACTGCTGTCCATTACCTCCTCATTTGGTCTCACTCAGAACATCAATGGCCCCACACACAATGCCGGACACACTTTAGACCTGGTATTTTCAAAACTCTGCAACCTCACCCTCCTTGACAACTCACCATTTCCCCTTTCTGATCAAAACCTTATCACCTTCATCCTATCGAACTCTTGCCCTCCCTTGCCACATCCCAGACCTGGCGATGGCAGAGAGATATCCGTAAGCTTTACCACAACTTTTTGTCAAACTGCCTTGCGTCCCTAACCCCCGCTCTCTCTAAAATCACCTTCCCAGATGAAACCCCACACCTGCTTCCTCCACAACATCATTCTCTGCCCAAGACATTGCCACCTACTTTAGAGATAAAATAGACAAAATCAGACATGTCTCTGGTCACCAAGCCACTCCAACCATACCCACCCCTTCCACCTGTAAATCATCACTGGCCTCCCTCAGCCCTGTTACTGTCGACAACGTCTCTTCTCTCATCATCTCCATCTACTACCTGTCCACTTGACCTAATTTCCTCTGATCTTCTCCGTGCCCATTCCTCCACCCTGGCCCCTGCCCTAACCAAACTATTCAACCGCTCCCTTTCTACTGGTAAATACCCCTCAGCTTTTAAACATGCCATAATTCTCCCTATCCTAAAGAAACCCTCACTGGACCCCTTCCTACCCTCTAACTACCGTCCTATCTCCCTTCTCCCATATGTCTCAAAACTGCTTGAACTCCTTGTCTACAAAAGACTCACCCATTACCTGATCACCAACTCTCTCCTGGACCGCCTCCAGTCTGGTTTTAGAGCTGCCCACTCCACTGAAACAGCCCTTACTAAAGTGGCCAATGACCTCATCAGAGCTAAGTCTCAAGGCAACTTTTCCCTCCTCCTTCTCCTTGATCTTTCCTTTGCTTTTGACACTGTTGATCACCCCCTTCTAATACAAATCATGCACTCTATTGGTATCTGTGACACTGCTCTCTCTTGGTTTACTTTCTATCTGTCTGACCGCTCCCTTCAAGTTTCTTTCAATGGTAACTCCTCCTCGCCCACTCTCCTCCCTGTTGGTGTTCCCCAAGGGTCAGTCCTTGGACCAGTTCTCTTTTCTCTGTACACCTCCTCTCTCGGTAGTCTCATATCCTCCTTTGGCTTACAGTACGATCTGTATGCTGATGACACTCAAATCTATCTGTCCACCCCTGACTTGTCTCCCTCAGTCCTAGGTAAGGTCTCATGCTGCCTGTCAGCCATATCATCATGGATGTCTGACCGAATTTTGAAACTCAACCTGGATAAAAGAGAACTCATCATAATCCCCCCTCAAATTCCAAATCTCCCCCTGACATATTTCTAACTGTTAACAACACTGTTATTCGCCCCTCCCCTCAGGCACATTGTCTAGGTGTCACCTTTGACTCTGCCCTCTCATTTACCCCCCATATTCAGAACATTTCCAGGTCCTGTCACTTTCATCTACACAACATCTCCAACCAAAAGGGGCCACTGAGTCTGGGTGTCAGTACAATTACTTACAAACAATGGGCAATATAATTTTATAATATGCTTCTAATTATCTACTTACTATCAACACAGGATTATGCTGTACCTACTCCAATGGAGGAAATCATTCTGCAATCTAAACTAGTGGCAGGAAACCAGGCAGGGGATACTAGTTGTGCTGCAATGTGCTGGAATATGCTTTAAAGTTACTATGAATTGTACCAAAGTTTTTATACTGTACACAGAGAATGGGCTATATCTTTCAAGAAATCTTCATTGGTTAGCAGTGATTATTGTGAACTAAAATAATAATGTCCCTTGATTTAATGGCTAATTAACTCATAAAAATACTGAAAATGTCACATTAGACCAAAACATGTTTCCTTTTCTTGTATTCTTTATTATTAAAACTGGCATGCTCATTAGATGTTATTTTTTCTGCACACATTATTACTAATTGCATGTTTGGCATTAGATGTCAACTCTTCTTTTAAAATTGAAAATCCATGTCAGATGTTTAGACATATTGCCCTTCAACTTTTTGAGAAGTACGATTTTTTTTTTCAGGCTAAACATTGTGCCAATCTGCAAAAGTCTACTAAAACATCCAAAATAAAACATATCTTGAATTAGAGCTTGAAAGCCCTTTGAAAGAGGAGCCTATCCAAAGTACAGTTGTGCTGCATTTCAAAGTGTGGCTAAGGCTTATAAAACTTGCACATTGGATTAGTAGCATATTTTCTGTTGCCAGAGAAATAATTATGAGTCTGTTTGAAAGATTAGCATACCCTTTAAAGTACATAAAAGAACAGAATATTTTATTTAACCTTTCTTTGCCATAGGCGACTGCAATGCGGATATGAAGTACTGCACTGTATATTTCCACTGCCCTAGCCAGTTACAGAAATAAAGGGATATCAGAGTAATGTTTTGATTTCTTTCTCTTTCAACTACAGTATTACAGTTTATATCAAATATTAACACAGAAAAGCAGGTTGTACATACAATAAATTTTACTTCTGGTGGTCACATGATGCTACAGCAGCGTAACATAACACAGCAGCGTAACTAGAGAAAAATATAAAGTGCAGCTAATATTTGCCTCCAGCTATAAAAACAGTTAGCTATTTAATCCTATAATGTTGATGATTACAAATTAATTTGTAATACAAGCAAGAATGGTTAAGCTTTAGATATATATGGCATGTCGTTTATCACTGATTCTACAGGGACAATGGATGAGATTGGGGTGCTACAGGCGGCAACTGTACTTTTGCACAGATTTTATTTATTTCTGTTTTGGGAATTTGGCTTACTAAGAATAATATCCAGTTTTCTGACAGAGTAAGTCAAAAAATAAAACACAAGATACTGCATGGGAAAAAAAAGTTTTAGTTTTGGGGTTGTTTAAAGAAATCCTTTGCAAGAGAAACATGGAGACTGTAATTACAGCTATTGCAGAATTCTATCTGGAAACACTAATTGTCTGTCTATAGGGAAAAATCTACATAGACTGTTTCCTCAGGGTTTATATACCCATGTTTGGAATTCCTATTTATTCCAATAAACTAGTTCACACCAGAGAGTTTTTAGTTGTTGCTAACCGTCTGCAAAGAAAAAGAACCTAGGAGATCATTTGAAAACTACTACAGAAACTCAAACACTTAAAAGCCCCCACTCGAATGAATGGTGTGTTTATGAGCAGTTCCTGGTACAGATCTAATGTATTACTGGTGCAGAAGAAGTATGGTCCCAAGTACTTATGACTTTCCCTGATCTCAGATAAAACTTCATACCTCCTGCAAAAAATGATTAATATTGGACCATTCATTATCCTTTATTAGATAGACTCTAGCAGACAGAAGTGTTCTGGTACCTTTTTAGATGCTACATAAGCTTAAAGAGGAAGAAAACCCAAAGATGATCCAAAACAAAAAAATACACTTACCTTCAATCCTGTAGAGCAGTCGATCCGTCAGGAGGTTTCTTCCATCGGTTTCCGCGTTGTCCTGGCATCCATCTTTGGGCTGGCGTGCTAGGGGCCACTATTTTCTTTCTGTTCTTCCGGGTTATTCTTCAGGTGATCAGGTGACATAAATGGGGAAAAAAACTTGAAGATTTCACTGCGCATGCAGAAGCAGCCAAGAGCTTCCTGGGATGTGTGATGTAGGTATCCCAGGAGGCTCTGCACTCCCATTAATTCCTGATCGCCTAGAGGGGTGGTGCTGCATAGTGTTGGTGTTCGAATTCGGGTTGTCCTAATATTCGACCTGAATATGGCTGTTTGAATTCAGATAGACGCGACACAAAAAACACAGGATTCAACGGCAGTATTTTATTGAATGTGTGTGATTTGTGTAAATAACTTTTATTTTTTACAGGTTATCCCACAATGACAGGATGATTATCCCTCAATGACAGGATGATACTGTGCAGCCGTGGGAAACCTCCTGTCAGTGTGGGATCCCTGGGCACTAGAGGTAAATGGGGACAAGTCTCTCCTTTTATCACCTCTAGTGCTCTGTGATTGGATGGAGAAAGGAAAATCCTGATGACAGCTCGAGCTGTCATCAGAGTTTACCTTTCCTCAGCCAATCACAGAGCACTAGAGGTGATGAATGGAGAGACTTGTCCCCATTTACCTCTAGTGCCCAGGGATCTTGTGCGGTCCGCGGCACTAGAGGGTACTTAACCTTAAGTGCCGGGGATCTTCTCAATAAATGCAGCCACATCCAGCATTCATTAGGAACAGTGTGCGATCCCTGGCACTAGAGGTTAAATTGGGACAAGTCTCCCCATTCAAAACCTATAGTACTCTCTGATTGGCTGAGGAAAGCTTTCCTCAGCCAATTAGGGAGCACTATGCCTATTCCTGGATACAGTTTCACTATCCAGGAATACAGGACTCTTGTGTTCTTGGATAGAGAAAAAGCTATCCAAGAACACATACAACTAGTAATGGGCTGCAAGAGCAATCAGGGGAGCGGAGCTGACAGTTCTTCACAGTCCCGAAAAATACCACCATTGACTTTAATGGTGTTCGAATTTGGTATTCGATCACCCAAATCATCGATTGAATAGCTGTCGAATTGAATAGTGAGATATTGGACCAACACTGGTGCTGCACCGTTTTTCTTTTCAGAAAAAAAAAAGTGTTGCACTTAAAAGAACACAAACAAATAGAATTTGTACCTCACATAAAAGGATTGTCTACCCTTTCATGTAAAGTGAAAATTCTATGTTTTAGGTACATTTTAAATTGGTGCTGTATGCAAACACATAAAAACATTTTTGCAAGCATTTTTAAGCACCTGGAAGCAGTTTTTACAAGTGGTTTCAATTGCTCTGCTAGGCTTCAGTAGTCGCTTTGTTTGTTTGACAGTAGGTGCCCAAGGGTGATAAACTTCAGTATAATACATTTATAACTTCTAGTTTGAGCTTACTTTAATGTAAATCTTCCTTACCAAGCACTAATTTGGCACACATATTACATATTGCTATATTCCCACCATGTTCAATAATGGTGGACCTATGGCTATCTGTTTAATGAAATGCATTACTTGGATTTACAAAAAAGAAGATATGTACCAGATCAGCTACATCATTAATTTGATTACAATATTCTTTGACATTTGCATTGTCTATGACTTTCAAATAAACATAAATGTAATACAAGCTGTAATATCTATATACTAAAAAAGTATGTATTTTTTATATCCTACTGGATAATACTTTCATATGTTGGAAATGTTCAGCCCTAAATGTCAGCACTGACTAGCATTTTGTACACTGAAGAGCTGTGTATGGCAGAGAAGATTAGTGAGCATTTCATGCCATTCCCCTGACCTTCATAAGTCTACAAGGCTAATACTTAATATACTCACTTTGTTAAAGACTTTTGGACCAACACTTGAAACATTACGAAGGCAACTGAAGCTGAAACACATTTAAGTGAATGTTCATCATTTTGAATGATATTATCAGTGTATATATTCACCCAGTATGCAATTACTTTAGAAGCCTACAAAGTTCTAACAATAAACAGATAGCTAGGAGCTCAGCATTAACACTTAAAGGTATGGCAGAAAAAAAGATAAGGCTTTATAGTGAAAACAAACAAAAGCAAGAGGTGTCTGTCAATATTTGTTGACATAAAAATCATTTGATTTACATCTCAAACTATTTTTTTTTTAAATGTAAGCAACATATATTTGTTTTTGTTTTTTTTTATATTTTATTATGTATTGGGATTTATTTACTAATGGAATATATGCTGTAAGGAAATTTGAAAGAACAGGATTTTTGCTTGCACATAATTATATGGAAGAAGCCAGTGGAGTTTCAACTCATTCACTAAGCTATGTAAAGTTTCTTTCAAAAGGGCATACCTAATTTTGCTAAGTGAACATCTTATACTGCTCTTCATATATATGACTTACACTGATTATGTGTTATGTCTCTAAAGTTGAAAGTGAACCATTTTCTACAATTCAGACATCTACTACACTTCCGAAAGTAGTAACACATGACTCTTATACAGGAAGCCATGTTGGTCATCAGATGCCCTATGGTATGAGGATGAAACCAAGCTCTAAAACCCAAAAAGAAAGGATCCATGGTATTTAGCCATGCATTGACATGCAATCCAGCCATATACTTATAGTCGTTAGAATATTATTATTATATTATTATAAGTCCCCACTTCTGTGTTGATGAGTTACTAGATTAGATTTGTTTCTTAGTTTCTGCTAAGTGCATTGACAGGCATGCTTATGTAATATAAACATTTCTACTCAATGGGCCCGATTTAATAAAGCTCTCCCAGGCTGGATAGGATAAACTTCCATCACTGAAGCTGGGTGATCCAGCAAACCTGGAATTCATCTGGTTTAGGATTCAAAACATTTGCTAGCAAATAGCAATGACTTTGAAGAAATCTATTCCAGTTTTGCTGGATCACTCAGCTTCATTCGTGAAAGTGTATCCTCCCCAGCCTTGAAGAGCTTTAATAAATCATGCCCAGTGCATTCAAAGAAGATACTCAGGGCCAATATCTATTAATCTACAAAGATCAAGGTAGTCAGCTAGGTATTATCTCCCTTGACTTACTTGTGGCATACATACAAAATGCTAAGGTTTAATCATTGCATCAGGGTTTTATTTTGCTTTGTGTACATATAGAGCATACACTGTTGTGCTGTAGTACAGCACAGAAAAACCTCCTTGGATGTGCTTTTGCCGTATTTGCGAATAAGCTGGAAGGCTTATGTTCTTGCATTTGTAAATAATCATGCACAGGATCACTAAGTGACAGGGTGGTGTCCTAGTGGAGAGCAATATAGCCATGGGCATGTTTATGACATACTGTTTTGAATCAATATATAAATAAAATGGAAAAATGGTAAAGCTTTTTGAAATCGCATAAAGGCATAAATTAGCTTGAATCTTCTCAAATGATATTTACAAAGATAAGAAAAATGTAAGAAAGAACCTTGGGGGATCTACAAATAATGCAATGATTTTTAAACACTTTAAGCCGACTGTTATGATTTCATGAGTGTCTATTAGTATTTTAAGTTGACTAAATCTTCCAATGGAAGAAAAAATGTCCCTAGGAAGAAGCCTCAACAAAGCAATAGAACAGCAGTAGTTCTCGCTTGTGTCTTTCTGAAAAAATGATAAGAATGACAAAGAAATGCAAAGTGGCATATTTAATCATTATTTTTATATTTCTTATTACAGAGGTGAAACAGAAGAGGGGTGTCAGAGCTGAACATTTTCTTAATTTACAAACTGATGAAGATGTCACCACATGACATAACTAATGCTTCATTGCATACATTTATTGTGTGCAAGAAACAGTAAATAAACTAATAAATAATAACCAGCATAATACTCAGTATTCATGTATTTTTTGACATGTAAATGTTTAAACAAAAAGACACAGTTGTTATTCTTTTACACTAGATGAAACTGAAAAGGTAGCCCATGTTATCACCACCACTGCATTTTATAGGTTTGTATAGGTAGCACTTGGGATAAATTTAAATGCTTGCTCTGCATTATTCTCATAAAAAATATTCTTATCATCCCATGTTGCCAAAAATAAATTGATAAAAGTAAAGATGATTTGGATCATCAATCTTGCAGGCCACTAAGGCAATTTCATTTTACAGTAAAAAGGCAGTCTGCCCAGACCCCTTTCTTGTGCCCAGCCTGCATTCATCTGACACCTCTCTCCACAATGAGGCTGCTCCAGCTTTCCTCCTCAGGTAGGGTGACCCTGAGGGTGGCAAATTGGTGACACCCAGCAGTAAAGAGCCCGGTGGACTTTAGGCTACTGACTCATCTCCGCTTGAGGGGTGCCTTGGTGAGGACCTGGTATGATTTAGAATCTACTCATCAGGTGATCCCGCGCTATCTGTCTGTGAAGATCCTGGCAGTATATTTCGGAAAATAATAGCAGCATAGATTTCTGATTTCTTACTGTTAAAGATATTTTTAATGGTATTTTTACAAGATCAAGTGGAGCAATCAAGAGCAATAGTTTGGCTTTCTGTCCTTTAGGAATAAAATAATAAGTAAACTTTTTCAGCTTTCAGAACAACATGATTCCTTCTGTTGAGTTTGCAGAATATATCACAATATTAATTCATTATTGTGAATACTTAATCTTTGTAGCTTTGATTGAGCTTTGCCATAATCTTCAAGTATGGGGAGGCAATGGTGACAAAAGGAACCTTTTGTCACCATTGCCTCCCCAAAGTCCCCATTTTCGCCTCACATTTCACGGCACACTTCTGGATTCACAATGATCTTCTTTGACCACTGAATGACCGAGGATGAAACTCCCATGCATGTGTAGAGTTTCATTCTACACGCAGCAATGCTCCACTCTGTAGTGTGAATGACATAAAATGGTTCTGTGGACAGATACTGCCAACTCCACATTGTAACTTTGAAGCTCCTTTAACAGTATCTTTGACATTGCATCTCTGAGTATTGTCCTCCTATCACACTTATTGAGTTTTCGTGGTTGGTCTTGTCTTTTCCAGTTTGTACTGGTGCCACATTCTTTACGTTTTGTATTACCAGATTTAATGGTGCTCTGTGGGATATTAAAGGTTTAAGAACTTTGTCTCGGACCTGTTTGGACTGCTCTTTAGTCTTCATGTTGCATCCGTGGTGGTAGGGGCCCTACAGAACCAGCAGTCTTTTAACTATACATTCGCTAACATTATGTGACAGATCATGTGACACTTTGATTGCATATGAACCCTAATTAACTAAATATGTGACTTCTGAAGTTAATATTGATCAGAATAGATCTTTTTAAGAGATTATACTGCAAAGGTGATGAATTCATAAACATGCACAATGTATTTTAGGTTCATTTCACTTTTTTGATTATATAAAGTCCCATATAGACTACATAATAAATCCTAATAAAAATTAATTTAAGTTCCAGATTCTAATGCTTCAAAATGATACAAGCACTAAGAGGGATGAATATATTTGCATATATAAGTTTACAACATAGTTATTTACTATTGTAAAAAACCATATCAGCCCCATTGTGTTCATAAGGGGAGGTCTCATTACGGGGATATTTGAGCTGCAAATGGTTGAACAATTCATTATGTTACCATATGTTATGTATACCAAATGTTTACTAATCTTATGCATCTAAAATTTCATGGCAATTTAATAAATTATTTAATTGTTATATTAAAATGCTCAAAATGCATACAGATGTATGTGTGTGATATTGTTAGTAATACTGAATATTGGATAGTGGTACTGATAACATAGTTAGGTTCTATTCATATAAAGAGTTGTCTGATAATCAATAGTTAAACCTTTGAGGCATAAACAATAGAATAACATTTCTGTGACCTCAGAACTACATTATGCATCATCTTTATGTAGCTTATTTATGTCTGCTATACTTTTCTCATACAAACCAAAATAAATGCCTTACAGCATATTGTAGTTTCATTTTTTTAAAGCATTTTTCTATTTGCATAGGTAGAATGGAAGGATGCATCACGAAGGCATTATCTGAGATCTGATTTTCAATGAAACCTGCAAAATTGTCACCCTCGGTGTTACTGCCTTTAATGACTATAACTTCAGGAAGAAAACATTTATTTTCTATAGTGCAGCAGTCTTTTTTACATCATCAATAATTGTCTGTGACTGAGCAGTCAGAGAGAGGCCATATAAAGATACTGTTATTGTAATGCAGTTACTATTTATATACCAGTTTGAAAAGCTTGTGATAAAACTCACAGCAGAAATTTTACAAATGTGATATTTTTAGCTTTGAACAAATGCTCGTACTATGCAATTACAATTACTGTGCAATTAGGAAGCATTTGACTTTCAAAGTAAATCTGTTAATTCTCTAAACACTGGAGAATGATTTTACTCTTCCTAAAACACATTATGTATAATATTACTTGATATCAAAATTATAATACATAGTATGATCAGATTATATTGTTGCATATTTTATATTTAGTTTAATAAATTTAACTTGTTACCCTGAAGAAATAAATAGACAGACAAGAAAAAGATGACTTATACTGGCAAGTTCTAGTAGGGCACAGGGAGCTGCTATTTATAGTCTTCTTTCTTTCCAGTTATTTAGTGTTGGACCAAAGCTACAACCCACAAGCTTTAATACTATTTGCTTTCATGGTTCATATGATAATTATTTATAAGGTAGGTATGGTTAATCATACCAGGCAAAATTTAGTTTACTGCATTTGGATAACCTAAGAAAAGAAATGAATGGTTAAACATTATATACTACTGTTTATTTTCTTTTCAATCACATCCACAATATGGGACAAATAAGTATAAAAAGGGAATCTCTATTAGAAAAATGGATTTAAAGTGACCTATCACAACATTTTCTTACTTTGTATAAAAGGTTATAGGTAAAAGTGTTGATCTCAGAGATGCACAGTGATATTGACACTCTTTCTTTTCCATTTTCTAGAAGGCGCATCACTCGATCTCACACCTGCTCAATGTGAGATCAAGTGACATGGAAGGAAAATCCCAGAAAAACAAAAGAAGAAGATCCCTGCACCCGGTGTCCAGTCTGCACTGGAATAAAGACGGGGGGACCAGCTGCACAAGGATTGCTAAGGGATCAACAGCTTTTCACCTAGAATTGTGTCATTTTTTATTTTACTGATAGTCCCACTTTAAGGAGTACGGGTGAGAAATATAGTCAATAAAGTGTTCAGAGAAAAATAGAGTAAAGTAAGTACTCTCTGGCTTTGAAAGCAGCCTAAACAAAAGGACAAGGCTAAATAATTGCATACAAACAGCAGGAGAAGATCAGTGGTGGATGTACCCACAGTGGTTCCCAATGCTGTATTCAGTAACATCATTAGGGTGGCCATCAGATTTGATTAGATACATACACAGATTACTAGCAAGCTACTTTATCAATAGTAAATGTAAATACGCCACTATTTTATCTTTTCTTTCATTTTTTTTAGCTTTATCAAACTACTGTTGCATGATCATCACATCAACTGAAGGTCCAGCAAGAGTTCCATATGCCAAAATATGCCAATAGATATATAGGAAATGAGGAAAAAAGTAAACCTTGGAAATGAAAAAAAATAAGTATTAAATATGAGATTTAGTGAAATTATACTATTAATTGGTGTAATAAATTGATTCATAGCAACATTTATCAACTGCTACTGTTTGGATTTTATACCATCAAATGATTTTGTACAGAATCCCGTTGATGCACTAGCAAACTTTTGTTTAACGCCAAGATATCATTTTACATGGATATTTGTTTGATGTGATCTTACAACAAAATCAATAGGAAATAATTACAAACCAAGTGAACTTTGACTGTGTAATGATGGATTTTCAAAGATTTGTTCTACTTTAAATTTATTGCATATTTGCACTATTTGACTGTTGTATTTTGTTGAGTAGAAATAAAACAATAATTGGAGGTTGGTGTCAATGGAAAAAAAATAATGTAATTCTTCTATTTTCATAAGCAAATAATCATTTTTTTTATTTATAATAGGTAAACATAAAAGTTAAAATATGAATTCTAGGCAAATATAAATGACTCAAATTATCGTAGCTCTATAAGTCATTAAATGTATTTTAATGTATTTGACCTGGTTGCAACATCTTTGCAATTCTTTTAGAGAACATTGAGAAGTAGTAGCAAAAGAAGACATTAATTAGCCTGTTTGCTGACAAGAAATAGGTTCATAGGAAGTGGGCTCACAGTGACAAAGAAATTATAACAAAAAGGTGCTGCTTCTCCTTTCACTGTGAAGTCACAGGTTGTGCCCTAAATCCGCAAATTTTAGGATTTTATTCCACTTTATTTCCATTAAAACATTAAAATGTAAGTTTTTATTAGTAACAGTAATGAATAAGATTGACTGGTACTTCCATGAAAAAAGCAACATTTAGATCTAGGTTCAGATATACATATAATACCTTGCTTACATTCTGACCATTAAATCGCACATGGATGGCTCCCTGAAATCAGTGGCACCGCATGTTAAAAAGAATTTATAAAAATGTATTTTTTGATTGACATCTATAATCATTGATACTGCTATTGTGATCATATCTATAGTAAAACAACCCAGTAATCCAAGTCACTGCATATTATGCTATTTATTCAGATTCTACAGCTCCCTTACAGTGTAGCTTTTACTGCCGTGCACAATATTTCAGGTTCTATAAATGGTTCCTGAAAATATTACATTCAGCTCCTTCCAGATAAGGTAGTAAATGGAGCAACGTAAATCTAACTGCAGGCATAAGACAGTGGCGAGCTGCTGGGAGTAATAGGTCAAATGGAATTTTTGGGGTTTTTTCTCTCTGATTTACATACACATGTGTAATTTCATCCTTCAAACATGGAAAAGTGCTGACACTAGTGGATTTTTGTTCAATTTGTGTACCAGAAGTGACAGGGATGAAATAGGGTAAATACAAATAGTATCAGGCTATCTGTTCTGCCAGAATTGGTGCCCTAAAACAGTCAGTTTACCTAGAATTATATTTTATTTTAGTTTTCTATTGAATATTTACATGATTGTTTAACATAATTAAACCTTATATTGTATTTGCAATCTTTGTGGTCTGGTATTAACAATAAGGTAATACTACTAAATTACAATTATAAGTTACAAGTACTCTAACATTGATTGCATTAGGGTACAAAGTGTGTGGTTTAATAAAACTGGGTTTAAATGTTTCCAAATTGTACTACACTTCCCAAAATTGTTACTAAAAACCAAAGGATATAAGTGAACTGTAAATTAGCAGAAACAAAAAAAAATGTATATACAGATTAAAATACATACATTACAGGCTAATTAATTTAGCCTTTATTATTGGGATTGAGTTTGGGATTGAGTATTTTTCAGAGCATTGCTGCGTTCCCTCATCCCCTCTAAATGTTTTATTTCTGTTTTTCACTGAGAGATAAATTGATGGGAAATCCAGTATTTTATTGGTTGTCACTAGAACAGTTGGAGGACACATCCCAATGGGGTACCTGTACTAATAATAATTGTCTAATAGGGAACTTCCTCTCACTTCTTCTTTCTTCTCTTCCCCTGTTGCATCAGTAGGACAGCAAAATAATAATTTTCTACTCCATCCAGTATTACAAAAAATGAAATGTTTACGGTATCAATAGATAAAACATTGTTCCTAAAAAAATTGTTATTGTTAAATAATTGAGACAGAACATGCTTGGCAACAACTCATGAAACACATGGATAACATTTTAAAACAGACCCATACTCACACATGTATCATTGCTTAAGAATGTTTTACCGAAGTAGATAAAAAAAAAGGTATCTGGTAATCAGTCAATTATTTGTATTGTTCCACAAATGTACATGATCCAGCACACAATCTTGCATATGCAGAGATTAAGTTGGTGCTGGCTTAAAATCATTTACAGAACGCTGCCTGGTTTTGTAGATCTTGCACATCACTACATTGCTAGTCATTAGAGCATCCAGAAGAAAGAAGATGGTGGTGCCCGATGTAAGGGAAACCAGAAGAAAGCTTGGGATTTACTGGTGTTGATTATTTTTCAAGAAACGAGGGCCCGGAGGCTGAGAGGGAAGAAGGATAGGCGGAGGGTCAGCATGAGTGGTGGGGGGAAGGTCAAGCAAGGCTGTAAAGTAGTAAAAGTTTGGGGAGAGTTGGAAGAAAAAGGGGTGAAGTCAGCGATAAGTTGATAATGTAAACAGAGAAAGGATATAGGGAAGCAGGTGATCAAGGGGGAGGCAGAGTTCAGTCAGCAAGGTAGAAGATTCCCTCCGACCCTCCCCCTAAATAGTGTTTTTTTGCGCAGGGATTGGGTTTGTCGGCAGTAGTAAAACAGTCCGTTTAAGTTCCTCGGGGGCAGTGTGCAGTATTTTAAGAAATTGTGTAATAACGGCCAATGAAGGCCATTTGTCACTATTGTGTAAAAGGGGGATTTGTTGGGAAAACTCTCACTGTCCACAGTCAAGTCTTTAACACTTCTCAGTATAAGCATGTGAGGGATCTTTCTGCTAATTATATCCTTTTAAAAGCTCAATTTGTTTATGACAATGCAGACAAATGAAATGTTCCATAAAATAAAACCAACCCTAAATTTTAATTTATTAAAAATAAGATACAAATAAACAGTTTTCTATGATCTATCCATGTTCTTTGCAGTTTACATGGTTATATTGGTATATTTGGGTGTAAGTATCTGAGGCTTTGAGGTGGAAACATGCATGATTGTTGAGGGGTTTATTCACTCTTTGTGACAAGTTGTTTTGCAGATAACATTCTGATCACTGATACAGTATTTGAGTAACTACTCTAAGTACTTGTGTACATAGAAGATTTGCATGCCTAGAGAAAGCCTTCAGTGTTTTATTATTATTTGGAAAATTCCTCAGACACATTCACTGTTGAAATAAATCAAAGCAAATTTAACAACAATTTACAAGCTTGTGTGGGATGAGATATGCATCTAAATACTGAGACCTGAATACCAATTTGCATTTTATGCTATACACAGTACAGTGTCTAGTCCATTTATTTATTTTTATAATAAGCTTTAAAATTGTGTGCAATAATAAAATAGGAACATTGCCTATATAGTGAGTTTAGTGTATAGCCAGTTTTTATACAATACCCTACACACTGTTTGCCAATCATATTTTTAAATTATGTTCTGCAAGGGATACAATAGATTGCAATGAATTTGGGTATTAGTATATAGTCATGTGAAAGATAAAAATATCTGCTTTATTTCTAAAATGTTATATATTTGGTGCCTAAAATTAGGTAGCTACAACCCCGGATGAACAACACATGATATATTACTTGTGTCATTATTTATTTACCGTATTTTTCGGACTATAAGACGCACTTTTTCTTCCCCAAAACTGGGGGGGAAAAGTGGGTGCGTCTTATACACCGAATACATGTTAAATATACCGGTAATTAAAAAAAATCATACTCACCCGATACCGCGATCCCGCGATGCTGTGGGCTTCTTCTTCTCCTCGCTCTCCTCCCGGCTGCAGCGCGTGTCTCCTTCTCCTCTGAGCGAGGAGAAGCCGGCACACGTGCCCTCGCGATCGGGTAAGCAGGCTGGATCAGCCTGCTTATGGGATCGCTGGGGTATGCGTGTCGGCTTCTCCTCGCTCAGAGGAGGAGGAGACACGCGCTGCAGCCAGGAGGAGAGCCAGGAGAAGCCGACACCCGTGCCCCCGCGATCTCATAAGCAGGCTGGATCAGCCTGCTTACGGGATCGCGAGGGCACGGGTGCCGGCTTCTCCTGGCTCTCCTCCCGGCTGCAGCGCGTGTCCCCTCCTCCTCCTCTGAGCGAGGAGAAGCCGGCACACGTGCCCTCGCGATCGGGTAAGCAGGCTGGATCAGCCTGCTTATGGGATCGCTGGGGTATGCGTGTCGGCTTCTCCTCGCTCAGAGGAGGAGGAGACACGCGCTGCAGCCAGGAGGAGAGCCAGGAGAAGAAGAAGCCCACAGCATCGCGGTATCGGGTGAGTATGATTTTTTGGCACAGGGTGATCAGAAGGGGATACATTGTGTCAATGTATCCCCTTCTCATCACTCTGTGTCACAGTTAAAGCTTCAGTTAACAATGTCTCAGAGTGATTTTTTAGTATTTTGTTCAGAATCTTTTTTTTCTAGGTTTTTCTCCTTTAAAATTGGGTGCGTCTTATAGGCCGGAGCGTCTTATAGTCTGAAAAATACGGTAACTAAGATTATGTACACACCAAAGACTAAAAGATGCACAAACGAGCGATGTACATACAGTGCTGTTCTGCTCTATGGAGAGGGGAGGGGGGCGAACAAGCGAGTGGCCACACGATGTGCTCTCTCCCTTTCACTTGCATTGCATCAGATTCTCATTTGATACTAGAGATTCTACAATAGAATGGCTGAAAAAAAAAGAATCAATGTGTTGCACTTTCCTTAGTCAAAGTCAAGACCACAACCCCAATGAAATGCTGTGGCAGAACATTAAGAAAGCTGTGTATAAACAAATGCCCACAAAGCTCAATGAACTGTAGCAATGTTGTGGGTTACTTTTACATCATTGTAGAACCTGCCAAGGAGAGGATGATGTTTATTAAGTTCTGATATGTAAAATCTTAGAATAGAATGTGGCTATACTTTCTTTTTAGTTGACTGTACATACACTTTCCAAATATTATTGTATTAAAAAGGGTCGTTAAAAAAGTAATAGAATTGAAAATCAGCATAGCAACCTAACATCAAATGTATTTGTTATTGTGGGCTGAGTAATATCACTTTCGACTCATAAATAATGCAAATACTTTGTGAATTCTGGTAACAAAGTGCTGGACAATATTTTATGTTTTATTTTTTATTTATTTTTTTATATTAAATGTTTATAAGTTTTCCTTTACAATAAGAAAACTCTGCAGCTGAAATACTGAACTAACAAAACATGTTTTCAGTAATTCTGCCTTTTCTGACATTTCCTAATTATCTAATTTTACAATATGTAATTAAAGAGCATTACAGATTTGCAGAATACACATTTCTGAAAATACTGATTTGCAGTTTTTATTTGCACAGTTGTGTTAACTTTCTAAATTTCTAAAAGCATTTATACCTAATGTTCCTATATTTATAGATATAGTACACTCATTACTTAGGTGGCCTTACAATCTACTCACATTAAAACATGACAGGCACATTATAGGAAAAGAACTTGTCTTACTGATTAACCAAAATTTTCACCTGTTTCATATTCATATGAAGTTTTCATTATCTGGGAAGATATAAATATTCATAATCATGAAAAAGGATATTCATGGCATTCAGGAAATTAAAATGCCACGTTTACTATCATTAAGTGCTGTCAAGTCATAGTCGACTTCTGGTGATCCTGTGGATAGTGTTTCTCCATTGTCCAGTCCTGCATGCAATGTTTATCCAGTCCCACTTCAGTTTGGGTCATAAGTGTTTACAATGACAAGCTCATACTTTTTCAGTCCATACCCATTCACTTTATTACTGGTTGCTTTTACTCACAATTCAATCCTTTGAAGTGCTTAGAACACTGTATCATTGAATAGTACTGTAGTTTGTATTGGGACTATAAAACTTCAAAACATCCATTTGGTTTGGTTCTACTAAAACAAGGTAACTTGGTCAGCCGCTGCCCATTATGTAACAATAGGAACCACCAGCCAATGGAAAAATCTGTTCTTCTTGACTACAGGCTTGCAGTCCTAATATTTGTACTACTTACAAGCTTGCATTTAATATAAATGCATATTATACCTTATAATATACCTATAAGCCAGGTAGTGTTCCCTGAAAGCCTTTTACTGTACGCAGCGGGCAGTATTTTTGTTTAAAAGACATAAAGGGATAAATAAAATAAAAATGGGGTAATGTTACTAAGACTTTGCATAAAAGTTTTGTTAACCAGCTTGTGCTATGAGTTGTGTCATTAAATCTTATTTAGTGGATCTGTGCTTTCTAAATAATACTTGTGCTTCTCCTTTATGGTGCAGTTATCAGTCATCATATCACCAGTCATTAAGGTAGAAGTGAGTGGAATCTAGTTTGAAGAAGTGAACAATGGCAACAAGATCAAGTACATGGAGGCCACAGGCAAAACTGCTGACTAACCATTTACCTTTGAAATATTTTTTGCACAGCTTCAGCATATTGGTAATGTCTTAGAAAAAGCAAAAAAATATAACATTTTCTCTATACAAAACTATCTTTAAACTAAACATTGAAAAAGAACAACTTGCATGTGTGACAACCACATAATTCAACCAGAGTGACATAAATTATTCTAATATTAATCCTAATAAACATAAAGTACCCTTTGTCTTCATGGTACTGCCCAGGATAAACATTATTTCTCTTTGGAAAGGTAAAATGACAATATGTTTCCTTAAAAGAAATGTATTTACTAATGACATGTATTGTCTGCCAATACTGGTAATATTATCACTACATTACTTGATTGAGCAAGCACTTTTTCTACCTAATTGTTATCATGCTGTTACCTGTCTAAATGGTACAAATCTAGTTCACACTGGTCATATGAATCCAGTTGTTAAATATTTCTTGGTTTTAAGGAGATTTAGGAGTTAATGAATTGCAAATACTGACATACAACAGTACTCCCTAAAAAAAGTTGAGGACCTATTACAGGTCATGGTTTCCATACTTCTGTGCCACCAAGGCTAAACTGAGACTAAATCTTCTATAGACCACCTACTTTCCTGGCCATCCATCATGTGCTTCCCCACAACACAAACACCATACAGCACCTAATGAATTTATCCAAGACTTTCAATAGTATAACAATAGCAAAACCATGATCATATTTACAAAAGCTGAATCAAAACAGAACCACAAAGGATCACAACAAGTAATGTCTCTGTAAAGATAGCATACGTATTCTACTGACATAATCAAAAATCTCCGCAGATACACAATCAATACCATACTGACACAACCATCAGCAGAGACACAATTGGTACCTGAAACTTGCCTGCAAAGACACAATTACCATGCTGACACACACAAAAATCTCTTCAGACACACGATCAATACCATGCTGACACAACTAGAAAAACATCAACCGGGACAACTGAAACATGTCTGCAGAGACACAATAATTACTGTACTGACACAACCAGATACAGAAGAAGTATCATACAAACACACCAGACATGTCTCAGTAGCAAAAGAATAATTGTTATGTATTTACTTGATAATTAAATTCTACCACATGGTGTTGATATCATAATGTTAGGTACTTTAAAAAATAACATGTTTGCTTGCCATAATGACTTTTCAGAAATGTTACTGGAACAAATAGTTGTTCTTCAGATTCTTGGAATGACTTGATGTGGAACGTAGAGACAATTAGTCTTCATGTTCTACAGTGAGGTTCTTGGGAGTCTGGAGGTCAGTCAAGCTAAAGTTTTCCAAAATTGCAAAAATGTTTGCACTGGCAGTTTCAGAGTAATTAAAAGCATTGTTTTTTTAATAAATGGCTAGATACTTAAATCTTCGGCTAGTCTAGAAATTTCTAGGTGTACCATTTACTCTTGTTACATTTACTTTTGTTACCTTTTAATCCCAAATAACTCAAAACTATACCTGTAAGCAGAGATCTTTGTTTCCTTATCAAGTATAATAAGTTTATGTAGGGTTTGTGGCACAGAGTGCACTGTCAAAGAGGTTGGGGAAAAGAGGTTCACTTGGAAAAGCATAGTTACTGTGTGAGTAACTTTATTAGCTGTGACTATAATGGGTGCATGGTTTGATCTAATTACCTAACAATAAGTTATCTATCAATAAACAACAGTGGCAAGAAGGGGTGCAGTACAAAATGGGCTTAGCAAAACAACTACCCTTTAGGACAGTGTTTCTCAACCAGAGGTTTCTAGGGGTTCCTTGAGCAAATAGCAGTTTGTGACTGTCAGTTCATTTTATTTGACACCGGTAATGTATTTGGTTATTTGTAAGGGTGACATTCTTCCCACTGGCCAACAAAGTAGGCATGTAGCCCATGTTAAAAAAGGTTAAAAACACTGCTTTAGGTGAAAATCTAGCCCTCTGTGCAGCCAATAAACAAACAAAGATTAAGATGATAATATTGAAGTTAGAGTCAAAGTTAGTCAGGGTACCCTGAGGAAACTCACACAGAACAGGGTTGCCAACAGTATATTAAAAATATGGCTGGTACGTGAAAATAAATTAAATTCAGACAAGTATACTGTCTTTTTAAATATATAACAGTGACCATAAAATGACCACAATTATTGCTAACACCCTTCATCCACTGCAAACAACTATATTTGCAGATATTGACCATGATATGCCTGGCTGCATTCATGAAGTTACATGTGATGCATTGGTTGTGTTAACTGGGCCCCTTCTTTGTTTTTGATTCTTGAGGCTGTGGAGTCTGATTTGAAAGCTTTTATTGTGCAGCCTAAATTGAAGTCACCCAAAAAGTATCAAATTTGAATCCACTGACCTTGATTTAATGGATGGACATGTTTGTGAAATTAGCTTCCCAGTCAACCACAATAAAATCATATTGCAACCCTCGGAATTAGTTTACCTTTTTATTACCCGCCATGCATTTTGCTTAAATTTTAGTACTCTCATAAAATTATACCCTTTTCACAAAAATGTTGCTGAAAGTAAACATTCACTCATCACTATCTTGATGCCTGCTAACTAAGTGTTACGTAATAAAACAATTACACCACTGCACAATTTTACTTCTATGTAATTACAAAGTATGCCTAACATATTTACAGTGATTTGTGAGCAGACACAATAGACAAAACAACTATTAACACTATTTCAGTAATACTACATATCCTAATCTGCTTTTATCTGACCCCTATAAACATTTATAAATTAACTGATAAACAACATCATCCTGTTGGATAAAACCTGCCTAAACACCTGAATTACATTTGGCATTTTATTCATGTTTTCTGTATGAGATCCAACATTAATAAGTTCATTTTCATGCAGTAGGATCACTTGGCCTGATTTAGGTACCATTAATATAATAATAAATGAAGATCAGCAGAGCATAGAAAACAAAGTGTTTTTTTACTACTGTATTCAAGATTTTTTTCATTTTGAAGGTTCCACAAAACCTAATGGCATCAAACATGTCTTTACCTGAACACAACCTAACCATTAATCATGTAACGTAGTTCCATGCAGTAATGAAGACTATCCCATCTTCCTAAATTATAAAAACGTAAGTAATTAGGTTATAATATTAACAACAAGTAAAGGAAAATGTAGTGTATTTTTTATTTGTATTTATGTTTTAGTTGTTTGATGTATGCATGGCATGGGAATAGGATAACGTATAGTGTACACCATATCCACATGCACTACTTCTAATAATGTAAACGTTAGAGATAAATTGAAGTAAGCCTATTTGTAGTCCAAATCAGGAGAGAAGTAAAGTATGCAACCATGGCTTCCTCCATCCAAGAAAACTAAAAAAAGTGTACAGGAGAATCAATAAACCCGTAGAAATGATTTTTACCAGCCATCTCAATGTTCACAGTCAAATATGATGCCATCGGAACAGGACAGCATATGGAAATAAATAATTTGATAATCGTCACAATAGAAGCACAATTTACCTCGAGTGAGATTGGGGCATCTTTATGGTCACAAAGGCGTACAAATTCAGCAGGGACATTATTAATTATGAGGTTGATAGAATCATATTGGGGGGAAAATACCAGGCATAGATGCTATCCCTGAAGAAAATCCTAATCACTTGCTGTTTAACTACAGAACCTTCATGTACTGTGGGATTTCACCTAATCTTCAGTGACCTAAAACATATTAAAGTAGTTTACACCTGCATTTGAAGCATGTCAGGCACTTTTATTTGTCAAATATGACAGTGGGGACTTCTGTGTAAAAATAAAGAAAGTTTAGAAGTTACTCCTGCCAAAGAGACTGGCACAGTGTTTAGACACAATAGACGGGTACAAACGAATCTCTGTACTGGCACATTAATAGTTTTGTATCCACTCATGTTTCATTGGCAGATAAAAAGGATCTACAAATGAATAACAGTAATAATGTCAGTTACAGCAAATATTACTGTGCTTTTTTAACCTCTTTTTAACCCTAAGATTATCCCAAACAGACCTAATTATTCGCTCTTCATCATTAATCTTTCCAGCACTGCATTAAAAAAGAACAATTGAAAAAAATATATATATTAAATTTGTAACTTATTACAAATATTTCATTTACTTTCTTTTTTGCATTTGAAACTACCTTTGCCTATTGTTTTGCTTGCCTTTAGCAATATACCAAAAATTTTCTAGGCAGTTATCTGTGTGGATTTTACCCCAGAATATAAACACACAGGACATTGGACCTGACTTATAAAAGCTCTCCAAGACTGGAGAAGATAGCACCTGGGTGATTCAGCATGATAGTCTATCTTCTCTAGACTTGGAAAGCTTTAATAAATCAGAAGCATTGTGTTGGACGCTGTCACCCTTGTTGTATGTGCTTTAAAGTTTTATTGAAAAAAAAAAAAAAAAGATAGTGGGGTGCAGCTAACTTTGTTGACCAAGAAGATGATGACGGCCTGGCACTTGCTGCTAGTCTTGACGGCATTGAGTTCTGCAGCGCTCTTTGATACTTGCAGGAAAATAATGAGTTAAGTTATCCTTTTTTCCTCTCCTTCACTTTCTGTCACTATAACAACATTTGCCATTCACACAGACATATAATTAATTCCATTTCATGCAACGGCAAGTTACAGTGAATCATCCTTCTCTTTTCTCCTTCCATGTGTTCAGTACTGCCACAGCTCTCATGGCTGCATTCAAGAAAGCGTGTTATTGATATTACAGGAGACCAGGTTATACTCCAAATTATCCTTACTGATCCCTAGAGTTCCAAGCCAATATGGTTTTCACTGTAGCAGATCATGCACCGCTAAGAGAGGCTTCATGGCATGTGTATTCATGCAGCTCCCTTGTTATGGTAATGCATTTGAAAATATAATGTCTTCTAGTATAAAAAGATTTACAATAGTGGCAGTGAACTTATTTTAGATGTATGCTCTTCTGTACATTTGACTGTCCATCTGTATTCAAATACAGGACATATTTTATGAAGCACGGTGTGTCGTGCAGCCTAGATGTAAAAAGTGTGGTTAGATTTTGTCACTAGTGCCTTGTGCTGTACGAGAACAATTCCATCATATTTACACACAAGTATCTGATTTCCTTTACACAAATATAAAGCAGCAAGTCGTGGAAAAAGCCCAAATGTTTTTGCCGTTTAAACCAACTTTTAAAGTGGAAGTACAGTCTGTCAAAAAAAATCTGCCTCACTACTACTTATTCAACATATAGTTTGAATTATTAAACATTTTTCAATAAAAATCACAGCTTCTTATTTCACAGTACAAAAGTGCTAGGAGCAGTGATGTTGCATGGTTAGGTGTTCTGAAGAAGAGATGCAGAAGTAAGAAATAATTTACTTTCAATTAATACTTTTTTTTTTTTTGCAAACCCCAAGTATATTTGATGCGGAGACTTATCTATAAAATTACAATAGGTCCAACAACATAGCAAACTGATATTTTTATCAACTACTTGCCAGTAAATCCTTTTTTAACCTCCCTAGCGGAAAAAAGTTGCTACAAATGGTAACCCCGAGTCACTCTCGGGGTTGGAACACCTAGGGAAGGTTAGAAAATAGAGCGCTTACCTAATACGCCGGGGTCCCGCGCCGTCCAGCGCCGCAATCCATTTCTGCTTTCTTCTTCCTGCTTCTTCATCCGATGAGTCACAGAGGGAGTTCCTGGTGACGTCAGTGCGTGTGCACGTCCCGGCTGGGCGGGGCGGGAAATTCAAAATCCATTTGTATTGCATTCAATACAAAATAACTGTATTGAATGCAATATATTGGATTTTTAAAATCCAATATATAAAAAAGCAAAGTGTAAAAGCATTACATTGTTTTCAAGAACATTTTTTTTTACAGTATATATAATAGTATGAGTAAAATATGTATTTATTTTTAGGTAATTTTTTTTTAATTAATTTTTATATATATATATATATATATATATATATATATATATATATATATAGATTTTTTAATTTATTCAATTTATTGTTTTTAAATGATTTTGTGATTCAATCGTTATTATACTCATACTATTATATTATACTGTAAAATACATTTTCATGAAAAACAATATACCACTTTTAGACATATAAAACCGGAAAGAAATGAACCGCTAGGGAGGTTAATTCAGTAGTAAATCTTTGCTGAAACAACAAAGGTGATCAGATCATAATCATCTCTATATGATTTTATTCTGGTAACCTGTTTGGTATCTATTTTACATTAGAAGATACACATACCCTAACACTGTGTAATAATATCTGTTTATCTAAAGAAGTATACTTAACATCCATACAATACTCATATGTCAGACACACCTCTGTTAGGCATATGGCAGCTCTTTCCCTGTCTAATTTACTCTTTTACCTAAAGCACTGCCACACTCTTCACACATGCATAGTTTCCACTAATGTATTGTACCCAAGAGGCATGACACACACACACACACATGTCCACTGAGGTATGCTGTAATGTAGGGCAGTGCATTCACCTTGTATTACCTTTGGTTTACAAAACGCATGCCTATATCACATGGCTTAGTATCATACAGAATAGAAATACTGAGCATAAGGTCCTTGGTGCTACATAAAAGAAAGATGAATGGATTTGGATCTCTTCCCATAACTTTATAAAATATATCAGAATCTGACATTTCCACACAACACTTTATATTCACATGATATTTTAACAAACACAGTGAAAAGTTTATTCATTGATGTATGTTAAAATTGTAATAAATGATTACATTATTTATGTATTTATTTGCATTTATACTATACTATGTTATTTGCATAGCTTTATAAAACCTGCTTTTTTATACTTTCTTTCTTGCAAGTTTTAATATCAAACACGGAGTTCATGAAGTTATCCTCAAATCAGAAGAGGGAGAGTATAGGAAGTGGGTAAATTATTTGACTTTAAAATCTAAGTTTTTGTGACCATTTTATTGTACTTGCATGCTGTACCATAGCTTCTGTGAAGGAACTGTTACGGTGTGCTTAAGTAAAAAAATTGCTCCAGTAAAAGTTAGAATGCCCTTTTGCCTTTCTTTACTTCTTTTCATCCTTCAAACTATATACAGCTGCAAAAGTATTTCTGAAGATAGCTATCACTAAAAAAAGTTATTGGTCCGAAATGTCAATTTTAGGTTGTATAAGCCACATAAAGCCCTAAAGAATGAGAATAAGTGAACCCTTGAAATATGCTGGAATTTTTTAAATTGTAAAATGTTGGAGAAAAGTAAAGGCACTTTCTCACTTTAAGACAACCTAGCATATATGTATTAGTATTTCCTGTTGAATGGTTAGTACTGAATAGAAATCAGCTGTTAAAACTCCTGTTAAATAGGAGACACTAGAAAAATCCAGCACTCCATGAACAGCTCACCCTAACAAGGTAGAGACTGGAGTAAAAAATACAACAAAGAGCTTTGCCAGGCTTGTTTCCTGGAAGAACCTTGTACCTTTGGTGATGCATTGCCCCTGATTCATCAATAAAATCCGCGCTCGCTGGAAGCGCGAAAGTACACGCGACCAGCGAGCGCGGTTTACCGCGGTCCGGACTCGAGTGTGCTCGTACACTCGCCTCCTCACTGCCAGCCGGATTCCTGCCTTCATAATAATGAGCAATAGGGAGCGCGAATCTGCCAATTAAGGCGATTAGATTTCAGCTGATGATTTTTTAGGGGAACAGTGACTTTTAATGCAAGCTCGCCAGTGTAAAGCTGCCGGAGATGCGCGGCTCCGGCCGCAAGCTTTTTCAGTTGCTGAATAGCACGACGGCGTACGATTTCGGGTTGGCTAATACGAATGCGCGAGCGATCATCCGATTCTGCTTGATGAATCAGGGGCATTGAGCTTACATGAAGCCCTGGATTAAAATTGTTCTGTCCAATAACACCAATGATCCAAAAAACATATTAGATCAGAAAATACAAATGGTGACCAAATGTTCCATAGAATGATTATTACATAAATATCTTGGGTGACATTAAGTGGATATGACCTGTGCATATTTCCTGGGTTTTGAATTTATTTCAGCTGAACAATGACAATTCTGCTTTATGGATAGTTGATATCAATCACATTATAAAATGATTAGTGTGGGGATGTTTTGCAGATGAGCATTGTTGTTTTGTTAGAAATGGTCCAGACAGATATGTCACCTTATTTCTTTTTAACTATATCTTCAAAAAAGTCTGATTTTGGAAAAAAAATCTTCAAAAAGAAACCTTTATAACAGCTAGAAAGGCACTTTGTAATTTATTCTATATTAACTCAATCACCTCAATACTACTCAGAGGTTTCTGAAAATCTTACTATCTACCCATCTTTACAAGAAGTCTTTTTGTCTCAAAAAGCAAATTTTAACCATTGTCCTCTCAGCCATGGAAAGATGTCTGAAATGAAAGTGAACATAAAAATGTCTAAAGGGGCATGAGGGTAATTCAATATCTATAATGCATAAGTTTCACTTACACTTAAGGAAAATGTATTCGCTGCAATTGTGCTAAATGTGGTTTCATTTGAGTTATCCACCACATCCACAAGTACTTGACTTTATATCAGGGTCAGCAGCAAGCAGTAACCGTATACTTTTATCATTTTTATTTTAGACATCCAGAACCATATTAGATAACATTTTATTTCTCTAAGCGTGCTCCCTGCATCTGTCTAAGGGCTGAGCTTTAGACTGAAGCTTACTTTAAATACAATACAATATGAAGACCTTACTATGCAATATACACTGTTATAAAGCACATTTAAAAGGAAAAAACCATAAGACAATGAAGAAAACAAATTTTAAGGGACATTACCATAAGACTCATATTTATGCTTTTGATGGCATATTCTGTTTTATTGGCTTGTAGCAAAGGGGAGAAACGCGTGTCAAAGGGTTACAACGAACAAAGGTTATCAAGGAATATATTGTAAACATGAAGTACAGCCAAAGTCACAATGATACTTTAATGTTTTACTATTGAACAGGAAACAAAGTAGAAAGAAAACAGGTAGTCCCCAAGTTAAGGACATCCAACATACGGACGTCTCCTAGATATGGACGACCTAGACAAATTCTGCAGTTGTTCCTTTTTGCATATCAAAGCACAACTTGCTCCAGAAGTTCAATAATGTCCAAGCTAAATATTTTTTTTTCCTTCGTTTTGCTGCTCTTTTTTGTGATTGACTCACAGTGAGGATTTTACACAGTCACCGGCACCATGCTGCCTAATAATATGTTGAGACAAACATCTGTTCTAGTTTACATTTATTAAAATTATGTAACTGTTCTGACTTACATACAAACCTACAGTCCCTATTTTGTAACCCGGAGACTACCTGTAGGCTCTACATAACTTAGTGATTCATTACAACATTTTGATATCATTTGATGTCAAGCGTTTTTATTTGTGTTGCTTCTGAATTAAACAATAACATTTTACATTACTCATCTGTCCAAATTTTTCTTTAGTTAGAGTGCTCAATCGCTGTCTAGTCTAGTACAAGAAGTGTCTGTAAAATATATAAAATATAAATGTGTTTTGAAGGGTTAATCCAATTACAAGTATGTCCAAAGTCAGGAACTGTTGCAAGAATATGTAACTGCTGAAACTGAGTGATGAAGTAAGTAGGGATCAAATTTGCACTATCATGGATTCAAGGGAAATCTAAAATTCATAGTCATGGCAAATTTATGTGTAGATTTGCCTAGGAAATTTTTTTTAAATCATAATGCATTGCATGATCTTAGATCTATGGTCACTGGCTTAAGGTCACCATAGGGGTTTTGCTATTCTACTGACTCTGTATGATTCTCTGCTGTTGTCCCCCATGGGTAGCATACCGGAAATTTTCCAATTGCTCGATTGTATCTGTACAGCTCTAGTGAAAGTCAGAAGCTCCTGGTCTGCACACCCCCAGCATATTAATGCAGTATTTTCCAGTCTGTCCCCTAGATTCTAAACCTGGAGTTCTGCTATTCCTGTTATTAAGTTTCCTATTCCCAAAGCCTCCAAATACTTAAGTATTCATCTTTTACTTGTTACAAGGAGCTGGAGATTTGCTGTGAATAACTGCAGTATACCTTATAAAATATGCCTAATGCATAAATGATGCTATGCTGAAGTTTAGTAATTATAACTCATAATGCTGGGCTTTCTATCGCTTAAAAAAACAAATTGATTTCTAGCAGCAATTTAGGGACTGCACAATGTGCTATTATGACAAAAAACCTTGTTTCCTTTGATATGCAGAGATAAAATAATAGATGGTATTTTGTAACCGAATTAGATTACATTAAAGGGCCAGAACATTTGCTACAAAGTTTTCATAACATTTACACAAGTGTGAAAATCACATCAAGAAGCAGGTAATATTTAAACAACAATGGAACTGATCTTGCCTTGCTATATCTAGTTATAACAATTTTCGGAGCAGGAAGTGCCAAATCCACTCAGTAAGGCTGGAATAAAAAGGAAACTATGTGTAAAAATGTCCTTGCCTTTTAGCCTCCCTGGCGGTCAGATTATATCAGTATTTGTAAATGTGAAAGCGGTACATTTGACATTTAAAAATACCTAATATTTTAAATTTCCCACCAGGTCATGCCCCCCAGCACACCGCCACGGCACGCTGACACATCCCGTTCCCACACGGCATCTGCGTGCCCTGGCCTCGCATTCCCAACATTCAAATGCAGGGGGCGCAAATGCCAGCCAGGCATTGCCAGGGGATGTAGATCCCAGGAGGGCATCGCCAGGGGACACAGAGGCCGGGTGCACATCGCCAGGGGACACAGATACTGGGCGCGCATCACCTGAAGAGGCTGCGGGCTCATGGGGACCAAGTAATCCCTTTACATTTCCACCCCGAGTGTGGCTCCGGGTTACCACACTGAAAATTAACACCGAGCGACATTCGGGAATACTGCCAGTGAGGTTCAACTTATCATAAATCTGGATATGTCACCCTACTGCATATGTGATGAAATAGGCAGAGGTTATTTTCAGTGAACACTGCATGTTATAACGGTGGAATCCAGATACTTCTTTCTACTGTAAAAGCCCAGCTGAGTCCTGCCCAACCTCTCTTCCTTAAATACCATAAAATTCACTGAAATCCCAGCAATTATCAAGAATCAATACAGAAAGGTGCAAGAAGATAATAACGTATTAACCATATACATTAGTATAAAATGAATCAGTAATTTAGGTGAATAGTTGATTTTATGTCCGAATTTCCCCTGACGGTAACCTTTTTTATTATTAGTGTTTTAAACATTTGCTCCAAATAAACTGCCTTGTTTTTGAAAGTTTTAACAAAGCTAAATTAGGTAACTCTTATATACTTCATGCAGAAATATAATGCCAAGTGAGCCTACCTATGTGGCCATAGCTATTTACATAGGCTTGGATGGTTGTCTGAACTGCAGCTGTTATAATGGCTCCCATGTATCGAGACTAAATGTTTGGTTCATATAACTGCTTGCTGTGTTACAGACTATACAATTAAATTTATTGTGTAGGTCATCCGCATTGTTGAACCCACCTGCGGTAATTTACTAAAGTGCATGGACGCTTGTATCTCACACTTTGATACAATGCAGTGTTTTTTATTCTGAATAGTACCCCATTGTACTACAATGCACTATAATTGAGGTGCGCTCCAAAAAATAGTAAAGGTCTGATTTTTTAGACCATTGTGGAACTAAATGGGCTTTCTAACACAGGAACAAGCAAGACAGAAAACATAAGAACACATATGAGCTGCAGGAGCTCATGTGTACGAACAAACCCCAATCTAAAATCTAATTGGTTGCGATATACTTCTGAATTATGTCTTTTTGCAAAGCCCTATTGAAAAAGCCTGTGAATAAGGTTTGATTTGCCAGCTGAGTTAAATAATCATTCAACATAGCATAAATAAACCTTAAAGTAATCTTTTGATTTGTAAATCTACATTTAGCCACATCACACAATCAAACAAGCTCACTTATGCACTTTTATTTGTTTTTTATTCTTAACTTTGCTGCATAATATTTGTGTTGGGGTTGTAAGCACAAATTGCTGAAATGTACAATGAAAATCTTGCAAAGTCTAATCCAAGCTTTAATCAATTGCAACCTCAGGAGGTATCACTTACTATATTTGAAGTAGTTATGCCTGGTTTAATTCCTTTGTTGGCTTTTGTTACCCTGTTGTCAATTTTCGATTTGTCCTCATTTGCTACATTTGTTTCCTCTCTTCAGCTTGAAAATCACATTTTCCATTTCATTAGATTCCAACATTGACAGAAAATACAAAATACAACTACTTACTTCCATCCAATAGACTCAATTGTCAAGAAAGTTCCAGAAATAAAAATAGCATCAATAATAAACTATAATTGATTTGATATAATAAGAATTAAACTATGGGCAGTATAGGAATTTATAAATTTACTTTGTTGTTGTTGTTGTTTTCAAGCATCCCTTGAATATTTGGAAAGTTACACTTAGACAAGGAATACGAAATATGAATGAATGAATATGAACATGTTTTAGGATTGGATCCATTTTTTAACCCAAAGGTTTCTATTTTAGAATACCTGTGGACCAGGGGTGCCCAACACATGGATCGCGATCTACTGGTAGGGAGACCTGCCTTTCAAAATAAACTCCACTGCTTACTGCAGTTATTAAGTCCAAATACTGTTGTTGCTAGATCATTTTGACTTGGTCATTTTTTTAAAAGTAGCTCGCAGGCCAAAAAAGTGTGAGCCCCCCCTAAACTGTCCAGTCAAAACATTTCTTTGGGCGTCTACTGCTATCTCGGGCTCATTTGGCTTTTTCTCTATGCAGATTTTTCCTAGCCAATTGAATATGTTTATTTATTTTTTATTATAATTTTATTTGTATGATATTTCTGATGATTTATTAGTATGATATTAAGAAATAATCTATAAAACATAAATATTCTTATGGAATATGATATGAGGACATACTAATCAGATTTTTCCTATGAGTCACTATTATTTTCTTTCAGCTCTACATCTGTACCAGGACCAGACAACTTCAAGCTGCTGATCGATAAACTAACTGTTGATAAATGACAAACTTTTGCAATAGTTGGCATGTTGTAAAATATAGCTTTTAGAAGGTGAACAAGATGACCATAAATTAATTCATGAAACAATTAATAGGGATAAGACATTTTTGTGAACAATATAGCCTTGCACAAGATTTAGAATATCAATATCATCAAAAAAAAGAAAGCACAGCTAGAAGGAATCCCACAAGTTTATTGCTGACATCAATATTGGACAAACTCTAAAACTGTTGCTAAGAAACTGTTTTCACAAATATGTTACGAACAACAGGATTATAAGTGAGTCAGCTGTGCGGTTTATAGAAAGAGAAATAGGTCATTCTAAATAAACCTACTTATTCCCTATGAAAGTGATTTGGAATTTTGACTTGGGACTAGCAGTGAGTACTAATGTTCTTATAAAGATGTTACGTGTCTCATTAGAATTATCTTAGCCAACTTATATAATTGTTCTGTTCAGACAATGAAAACAAATACTTGAGGGCTGGCGTTAGGAAACACTGGTTTAGCACAATGTGTAGGTGTAAAATGAACCTGAATAAAGTAAGGCAATTTAAAGATTGAGGGGATGTATTATACACCAAGCTTTTCTTAATTTGCTACTGTTCTGCAGGTCAACTAATCATCTCTAAAATACATTCATATCAACTTTCTGAAAGTCAGTATTTGCACATGGCTCAGCACTTCTCTACTCTACAAACCTAGCATTTGGTCACTTAGTCGCCTAGCAGTGTGTTATGCAGGGAGGAAAGTTAAAGTAAGCCCTTAATTTAAAAGCTCTGACAGTGGATTTGAGTAGTGAAAAGTTAAGCACAGGTATCCTAAGCAAACCTGAATTGTTACCATTGCTACAAGTGAAAATATTTTTCCTGAACATAACCTTTTGTAATCTACCTATGTACACAATGGGCCTGATTTAATAAAGCTGGAGATGATACACTTTCATCAGTGAAGCTGGGTGATCCAGCAAACCTGGAATGGATTTCTTCAAAGTAATTTTTCATTTGCTAGGAAATGTTTTGAATCCTGGACCAGATCCATTCCAAGTGTGCTGGATTACTCAGTTTCACTGATGAAAGTGTATTCTCTCCAGCCTTGGGAAGCATTATTATATTAAGACCAATCTGTCACATTTTTGTATTCTACATAACACACTAAAATCTTTGAAATAGAGACTACCATTCCTTCAGCTATTCATCCCATTTCAGGTTACCGCTAGGGGAATATTTGGGTTGATTTACTAAATGAGTTTAGGCTGTTCATTTAGCAAAGTTATTTATTCCTTCCACTGCAAGGGAATTCACCTTGCAAAGAAAAAACAATCACTTTCAAGAAATTCTAAAAAAACACGACTTTTGCACATGATTGGATTCCTGAAGTCAGCAGAGCTTTATCCCATTCACTAAGATAAGTGAAATACCCCTTGCAATAGGATAATTCACTCTGCTAAGTGATCTGCCTGGATAAAACCCCAGTGTTTTATATATGTAATTTATCATACAAAATAAATTCATGTAACACATCAATGCAGAATTCTTCATCAATAATCATTTTTTTAGGATCACACACTCTTATTTACAAGTACTACATGCTGTATGTAAAATGAAATAAGCTTTTACCCCCTTCTAAACTTTTAATGCTGCATAATACAGGTTAAATGCTTGTAAAAAGCTTCACAAGTGAAGGTCTGTAGTGTAACAGACTGTGAACAGGTGTGTGTATATTTATATCTTGTTCCTCATGATGTTTGCATGTAAATCAGACTGTAATGGAAAACCCCAGAACTTGAATTCTAAAGGATTTCTAGATTATCATATAAAGAACATGGTGGTGCATGAGAAAAAGAAATCTAGGAAAAGACTTGATTATAATGTACATTTCACAACCATGGATTGGTAATGTATTGACTGAAGAAAACTGAAGAAATATGGAGATTAATAAAACATTTCTGCATCCAAAAATATGTAGTGCAATGCCATCTAGTGCACAGATGAAAACAGACATTGCTACTGCAAGCTATAAAACCTGGTTATAAGACTAAAATGTCTTCACTGAAATGCTTTTAATACCGTTAATGTGATGCAAAAAAAAAACTTTTACGTTAATGCTGTAATTAACACTGTGCTTTTATTTTGGTCTATTTAATTTTATTGCAGATGTGATAGTAAAATAACAATGGCCTCTAAAATAATATTTAATTGTGATTTAATGATGGGAATATCATCAAACAAAGCAAATAAACAATCGTACATCAGTCAAATGTAAATCATGATGTTTTTTATTTATCTGTGGAATTTTGTGTGTGAAAAATTGACTGCGACAATCCTATACATGGGTGATTACAACTATTCAACCTTAAATATAGTTATATTTACCTCATTTAAAGGTGCACATGCTACAGATATACACATAATCAATATTTAATATTGGGCAATTCTAATCTGGAAAGCGTAGTTTAGGGCAGGACAGGTGGTGGGTGTACAAATCTAATTTTTTTTCTTGTAATGTGGTTGTGTTTTGTAATGTAGTGTGTTTTATTAGTGCTCTATTAGAAAGTTTTGTTTTATAAGGTATGCAAGCAAGTGCATTATTACAATGTCAAATTTGGTTTGGAAACTATTTCTTGTCTTAAGGCTGCAATACACTGGTTGATTTTTTAAAATAGAATAGACTTGTATGAAACATCAAATCTTTGGTAAATCTTGTAAAAACTAAGACATTGTTTTTTTTTCTTTTTTTTGTAAGTCAATTTTTTAAATGTATTTCGTAGTTACTCTTTGGATATAGCTATTTGTATAGCTTCAATTTGGATATTGCTGAGTCCTGAAAACACAAACCCTAGTGGGCACATTAAAAAGAGAAGAGAGCAGTGTGATATCCTCATGAGTGTGCTGCTACTCCTTTCCATTTCATTCACTGGGGTCTTGACTATTCAGTAAGCTGTACATAACAATATAAACAATCAGCAGTATACATACTGGTACAGTAGTCTTGCATAGAGCAACAGTTTCAGAAAACAAAACAGTGTAACCACATGCAGAACATTTTCAATATATAACTTGGGCATTCTTGATTGATGTTTAATCAGTAATTCCTGCTCTTTGTCTGAACCAGCACAACTCCACTCACAACACCATGCCTCCCCACCCCATTATACCCCACCAAACAGCACCACACAAATAATTTAACAAGCAAATGTTTTGGAAAATTAACAAGCAAATGTTTTGGAACCCAATCCAAAATAACCAGCAGCCAATAAGAGCTCCCTCCACCATTTACAATAACAAAAATCTGCTTAATATAGATAATAACAAAAAGTGCATCCATTGGATTTTGGTTGTTAGGAGCACTACTCATTGATTTTCAAATAAATGATAATAAATAAAATTCACAATGAAATGATGTTTTTCATAAACATTAGGGTAATTACTTTTCATCATGTAAAGTTAAAATTACCACCACCAGTGTCTATAGCAGCCTGTCTGAAATATGTTTCTATTATTCAACTGCCCAGCAAAAATTGCTTTTAACAAGGCTATTGACAGCCTACCCGTGTGCAAAAATGTGTGGAGACTTGCAATATCGAATACTTAAAGTGCCATCATAAACCTAGCATGACGACATAACCTTTCCCATGCATACAATCTTTATGAATGTCTGAATAGAGGTAAAGTATTCTTCTTTAACTTACATTTAAACAACATGAATTTAAGCCTTAAGCTGCGGCTGTTTTGGTTAATGGAAAGAATATGGAAAATTTGAGAGAATTTAGGTAAAGACAGCAACACGCTGCAGTGAGAATAGTTCACATCAGTATTAAACCAGTATACAAAAATTAAGGGAAAACTATGTGATCATAAACCACAAGCTTTTATTTTGCAGTTCCATTGTCCTAATTATCAACATTCAGTAACCTCCCTAGCGGTATTCCCGAGTGTGGCTCGGGGTAAAAAATACATGCAACAAGTGATAATCTCGAGTCACACTCGAGGTCGCTAAAAACAATAAAAAAAACTTACCTTGTTCCTTTGGCATCCTCCTCCATCCTCCAGCCTCCTGCTCATTCGTGCAGGTCCTCGGGCGGCATCCTCTTCCCCTGATTTTCAGCCGGTGAATGCAGTGTCGTTCCCCGGGCTTTCCTAGTGACGTTGGTGCATGCACTGGTTTATGTGGGAGGCGCGGTGGGGAAACTCAAATAATTTTGTATCGGTTTCAGTACAAAATAGCTGTATTGAATTCAATACAAAGAAATCCTTATTATATATATATATATATATATATATATATATATATATATATATATATATATATATATATATAATACATGCTACTGTATGGTTATATTCATGTTTTTATGCACCCTTTTTTTATTTAAAGTTTGTTATTGAATTTATTAAATATTGGACATATTTTGGTGACTTATGTCTATGAATTATGAGCCTACAATGTAAAATACATTTTCATGCAAAACATGGTAATGCTTTTTGCATGAAAATATGGGCAGAATTAGAATGCCAGGGGGGTAAAATCCAATAATGGAAAATTGCATGACATACAGGTCGCTTTACCAACTAAATATGACTGTGGAGAGAAAATCTAAGGCTAATTAGTTATATAGTAGTCATAGTGTGCCAGAACATTAGTGAGGCAGGTGAAAAGTGATGAAGGTTCTCCAAAATCCACTATAGGGTCATTTAGACATGTTTCCAAGTCAGTTTAGCAATAGCCAATCTGCAGCTATTCTAAAATGAACTGCACAGTATTTATTATGTGAGCTAAATTGTTTACATATACATTTACCATATTTAGAGGAGAAAGAAAACTGGACCTTGTACAATGAGGTTTGAAAAAAACATTTACTCAGGTCAGCATCTGGCATATGGAGGGGGGAGTCTAGAGGTCGTGTGAGGAAGGTAAACCAGCAGAATAACCAACACTGGACCCTAAAGCCAGGCGGTTAACAATCTTTTCAACTTCTATTTCTTGATTTTCCAGCCTCATACTCAAGTCTCCCCCATAATGAGACATGTTTTGTTTCAACCTCTGTCTAGCTCTTAACCTTGGTCCTGACTATTTTCTTGTAGATGTATCTTTACAGCATAATATTATAACCATCATGATTCACCATTAGGAGGATGGTCTCAGTTGATGGCCTGGATTGAATTTCAGCAACAGATATATAACAATAAAAGTTCGTTCATAATCTTGTTTTTTTAAGTTTACATAGAAAACATATCCTAGAGAGGAAAATTACTGTTGAGTACTCATTCTACTGGCCACCATACTAATGTACATCAGGCTTAAATGTTGTGTGTGTTGCTTAAATTGGCTACTAGATGTTGCTGTGCATTTTTCTGTCAATGTACATAATATATGCTGTTGTACTATACTGCATTATTGGTTCTCTGTTGATTTCCTCTTCTTTTCTCTCTCTCTCTTTCTCTCTCTCTCTCTCTCTCTCTCTCTATATATATATATATCTTCCTGTTATTGCCATGTGACCACTATACTCCATATGGTATTATCCCTGAGTAAATCACAAGTAAAACTTTCTTCTAATTTCTCACACTGGATGCTTCCATGCATGTATATCATAAAGACTGCATCTGGGGTTCCCAGAGGACCCAGGAGATGTTTCAAGGGGTTCCCCCATGTTGAAAAGGTCAAGAAACAATTTTATACATGCACAGTTGTATGGGTGAATCTAGGGAGCTTTTCCTAAGAGCACCCCTGTCGAGTCAGTAGATCTTAACAAAGACATTAGTACATGGATATACTTTTCAAACACCAGCGACTAAGTACAAAAAAGGAATTTCCAATGTTCTGTAAGATTGTTCTTATCATTTGTAATAACAGAACACTTTACAAAGAACACCACAGTGAAATAAGTGTAGTAGTCAATTGTTTCTTACATTCAACATTAAAACTGTTAAGGACCACATTTGCAAGTGATGTTTGCATTCAAAAGAAAAACGTCTTCAGTGACAGAATGCAATAATAGGTGCACCAATATTACACTTTCAGCAATTATATTACTATGCAACTGCTCAGGCTTATTGTCAAGTGAAGAGGAAGCCCTAAACAATAATTTGCAGCCTTGTCTGACACTGACAGAAAATAATAGCTCTTTAAAAAAAGAACCACGCTGAGCACTTTTTTTCTTTACATCTGCACTACTTGCTTCAATATTTAGCATAAGTTGCTATTTTCATTTTTTTATTTGGCTTGACAGAATGCAAATTGGCATACTTATAGTAAATACCGCTTCTATAATCACACTTAACCTAATTATACATGTTGCTTGCATTCTGAGCTTAGATAAAATAATGTGAGGTTTTGGATCAGTCTAATGTCATGGCTAATATCCATGTTGCAGTGGATATTGAAAAATAGGATCCTGTGATGTGAAGATAAAATCAGCTTAAATGGAGCTAACAAAAAACTTATCTTGAAAGGCAGTGAAATTACAAAATGTTTATGAAATGCCAATGTAGAATGGAACAGGTGTTAGTATTTTCATCTGTTGTGATTTATATTTTCTTGGTGTTTCTGATATATGATGAATGATGACTTTTATATCATTGTTTATTGTTCATACTGTATTTTGTTTTTTTCACTTATATGAAGCTGGCATTGCTTTACAGAGAATACTGATCTTTTCACATCCTTGCCTATAAAATGTTCCTACTTCAATCATTCTAGGCACTTCTGTTTTTACCATAAGGCCTCAAAGGCTAGTGCCTAGGATAGGGTTATTAGGTTAATGCAGGAGAAAAATAGAAGCAACATTTTGCTTCTTCTTGACATCTGTGGTTAGATTCACAAAAGTAGTGCATGGGAAGGTGAGTCATAACTTCAACCAATGACGATCACTGTAAGGTATTTTACTATATGATTCTCAAAAGTATCAAAGTGGTTTTAACAGCCCACAACTGAAATGATCCCAACACAAGGTAGTTTTTACTCTGTTACCTGTGCCTATGGCATTTGGAGGGTTTCACCTGGATAACAATTTATTAAAGACTCACAAGGTCTTCGTTGACCATGTTCCATAGCAATAGCATCCCCTTCCCAGTCATCCTACAGATATAATAAATGATAGTAAATGATTCAGCCCACCATAGTCTATCCATGTTAGATCTGGTGTTTCTTTACAGTCCGAGCAAATCTTTAGTTCAGTGCAGACAGACTGGGAAGAATCATTTTTATATTTTGCCCAAGGCACCTGCATCCGCTTTCCATTAGAGCTGTAGCTGATCTGTCATTATCTGCAAGATTAGGGTAATGATGTCTTACAATAGGTGATAACCTGGGGTAGCAGAAGAAAAGTTGTAATATCTTTTTTTGTTATATAATGCTAAAGCACAAAATAATAAGAAATTAACAGTGCATTATGTGATGGATTGCACATTAACTTTTTACAACATTGTAATCAGCACAATATGAATCACAGCCTATTCAGCTACATGATGACGAGTCTTATATTGCTCAAGTGGTGTGATGGAGTTGATAAGGGAAGCAATAAGTAACAGGCAGCCCATCTGCGTGATAAATGATGTGGGCTTCCTTGGCTATGCACAAAGGGATTTACATTACTATTTCAGATCCAACATGTAGCTTTTTCTACCCTTCTCATAATGATGGTGTGTTCTGAATGTGTACACAATGCTCTAGGAGCAGTCCACAAGTAAATGGCATGTTGACAAATTCTCTAAATTCAAGCCTTTTAAATTTAGTAATATGTACTTTGTAAAATCAAATTCACATTGTGCCATGCTTTCTGCACCTTTTTATAAATTACAATGATGTACTTATTGTCTCAACAATTGCTGGTTGCTAGGGAGCCCCAGAATATTTTATTAAAGTGCTTTTTTAACGTAGGCTCACACAGGTGTTGGTCTGTTTTTGTGTGTAGAAAAGCGTATTTGCTGATAAACTTTTACTTTTTAAAAATAAATGTACTGTGGTTTATATGCGACTCTTGCTTGTGATGCAATTATTAAAGCATATATTGTGATAAAGTGCAAAGTGTGTGCTGTGCGGCTAGCAGGCTCAGGTTCTACATGCATATAACCCTTGAATCCCCTTCCAGCAGTGCCCCAGGTCTTTGAGAGTTCTAGCCATGCCCCTTGAGTGCCATGGTCAGGACCAAATACCTTCCAGGATTATCAATAGTAAGACATGTTTTATGTATTTAAAGCAATAGCTACAATCTCTACTTTGATTCAGTTGCAAGCAAATGTTTATTGGGTTATAAAAGAATGGGGGTGGATTTGTTCTTCTCCCTTTAGAAGAAAAACAACATTTTTAGCTAAAAACAGAATGGATAATGTATTATCATGGTACAATAGCTTAATTTCTACAACCGAGCAAGCAGATTAGTAGTAGTGCTATTTTTTATGCATTAAGCAATTAAGATAATGACAGTCAGAGAATGAAAAAAATGCATGGTTATCCAACACATACGATTTCCATCAAGATTGATTTAGAAGAACGAGACTGTCTGACCTAATTTCATTAAAATTTTAAATGAAAGAATTCTAGTTACAGAAGTATAGTGGTGTGAGCGATATGCAATTAAAGGACTGATTTGTAAAAACTAAAGGAAAGAGAATGAGCATGTACTGCACTAGTACATATAATATATATATATATAATAAATATAGATATCCGCCATATTATCCTGTATTGTGATTTTGCACACTTATGTGTCTGTTTGTTTTAAAATATAAGTCTGCTTACCTTTTATGATAAAAATATTTGCAAATAATCACATCCAAATTAAAGCATCAAAGATGAATAACCAAATAAAGGTGTAAAAATGAAAGCCAGTTTATGCTTCAATATAGCTTTAATTCAGGGATTTGCTATGCAGTACTTTTATCTGCCATGAGATATCCAAAGTCATAATCATTCTGCCCACTTTTTCTGAACCCTTATTGCCCTGGACATGCCCCAGAGGTTACTGGACAGATCCCGTCCTATCAGCATAATTTTTGTATGCAGATTAAGTGATCACTTTACAGCTTTTTTCTTAAACTACAGCGCTACTGTACAGTTACTAATACCAGGTCAAATTCATGTATTTACACGTTTACACGTTTGCATTTTAAAAATTTAGATATGTATTGCTAGTTGCCTACAGTTATATCTTATAGTTTTTGGTAAAATCGGTAACCTGAACAAAAAGTAGAAGCCCTATATAGCCATAAAACCTAAAAGAGTTCAGATTTTTCCCTACTTTATCCAAAACAACAGTCATAGTAGTAGTAATAGTCACAGCATTTAAGAATTATAGTAGTAATACTCATAACAAAACATACCCATGATGCTAAACTTCCGTATGACCTTCCGTCTTTCACAGCTGCACGCACTCTCACTGCACACTGTGAGCTTTCCAAGGTGTACTTTAGAAGCTGCAGCACGTTAGGTATAGAGCCTCATTTCCTGGTTGATACGTATCAAGTATTATCAAGCCTTTTCTCTTTAGCTGAGCTGTCCTACTTCTTTAATTCATTATATTTCAGTTCTTTCAACCATGGCCCAACATCACATATGGGCAATACCATGATTTCCTGTTTTTAGGAAACTATGTAGAGCAGTTGACCCTCTCGCCAGTTATAATCTATATAATATTTGGTAAATATTTGGTAATTTCATTAGCAGTTTTATGAGTAGAAAACAGTTACTACAGAAAACTTCCTATGAATAATTAACTAGACCACTACCCTTAAACCATTCATTCTCAATTAGGGTTCCAAAGAAGGTTGCTTGGGTTCTTTAAGTTTTGGCTGATTAAACACCCATGGGATGGTGACCTTGTAGCTTTGTGGCCAGTGCCGCTTAGTGAAGTGGAGTAGCATAACACCAAAGTTTTTTTTTTGCTATCTGTCAGGGGAGAATTGTTTTCAATAATCACCAGTGTAAGATGTATGTTTTCCATTGGCCTTCTATGGTTTATTCAGGGGTTGCCCAAGACCAGAATGTGTTCCACTGGGGTACAAAAGGTTGAGAAAGACTGTCTTAGGAAGAAGTACCATTTTTATCACCTCCCACTATTGCTGATAAACAGATTATTCAAGATGGCGTATGAGTGATATGAAATATAAATAATGGAAATGGTAACACACATTTGCAAGAATTCATGCATGCATGGATGTTAACTTGCAACTTCATAGCATTAAAAAAATCTATTTCTCTTTACAACAAGCAGGCGTTTTCTTACCACATTATATTTGTTTCTTCTTCTCCAAATTCTCTAAACAATATTTTATTCATCATTTATTTATTGATACCCTGTTCTTTTCTTTCCTAACATTTTATTTTGGTATCTTAAATCCTGAGAACATGCCCAGGAAGCTGTTTCTTGGGAACATGTTCCTACTTTCATGAAAGCCTCCAGTTTCTCATATAACCTTTAATCTGTGATTTTAACTGCAGGTGAAAAGCTGTTGCAATCTGTTCAATAAAGAAACGGGAAAATATTTCACCTTCTGCATTTTCTCTATCTGCTCCACCTTGTACACAGGAGGATATGCCATCTCAACCTTGTGCTCAATCTCCAAAGGCAGTTTTTATCTATAATTTATTCTCCTTAATCATCTAGTACTTCACTCTGGTTTGACTACAGGTTATTAGGACCTAGTGTCACGCCACTCTTGCTGTAATTGCTCAATGGCTTAAATTACATTACAGGACAAAATGAAGGCTATTTTACAGTGCACAGAGCAGGGAAGAAGATAAAGCATGCCTCCTGTAGAATAAAAGGGATAAAAAAAATTCAAAATTAAAAAGAAAAATATTGGTTAATATCTCAGTACCACAACAATGTAATGTTGTCATAATTCTACAAGTATAAGGTATAAAAAAATATATGTATAAAAAAAGAAATTTTGTATCAAAAAAACATATTTTAACGTAGATAAACCCTAACCTAACATTTTCTCTGCAAAAGAACTCAGAATCATAAGCAACTGTCATTTTATGTATTAAGAATATTGTTTTCATTTTTCAATTCCTTGTTTTATTCTTTTGTTATCAATGCTGCCTTATTTTCTGCAGCCTAACATACTGCATATAGAGAGATCTTAAAGTGGAACTAAACCTTTTAATAGAAAAAAAATCTGATCAGGTAGGTTTATCATTGTAGGTGATGTCTCTAACCATGTGCAACTATCAATGAATCCAGTATCCAGTAGTTCACTATCCAGGGAATGATCGTGGACAAGCTGGCTATCTGGAAATAAAGAACTGAGCACATGCTACGGAGTTGTATAATTCTGACCTGGCCACCTAAGATAGCCAAAGATCCCCAATCTAGAATAGGGCTAAGATGTTAGCACATGCAATGGAACAAGGAGAGTTGATATCAATGAGTGCGAACAAGCAAGTTTATTTTATGTACCTATCCCATCTACAAAAAAAGAACTTGCATGCTTGCAATTGTTTAATCTTTAACTTTAATTTTAATACAGGTTCTTATATATTCAATATCAGCACATAATATTTATTGAATTCAATGATACAAAAAAAGACTGCAGACATGCTGTATCATATGTTCATAGACTGAATATGACATGTTAGAATAGCAGATTGTCAGAGACCTAGGAATATCTGACATGAGACTGCTAGAGATCAATAGAATTAAAATCCTTTTACAAGTAATGTGCCCATTCATGCTTTTTACAGCCTCCTTTAAATTACTTCTCTATTATAAATGGACAAAGAAAACAAAAGATAGAACAGAAAAAAAGGTACGATAGTTAAATATATATAAAGAAAAAATCTTTAAAAAAAATACTAGAATCAATTGTAAAGAGGAGTCGTTTTTGACAGGCTTATGTAGGTACCAGGACACAATATTTTCTGCGGGGGCCTCTAACTACTCTACTGGGGACCACATACACAAGCCACTCCCAGCATGCCAATTACCTTCACTATTTTTGCTTGAGTCTCTTTGCATTATTCAATATCTACCTGCTAACTTCAGTCTGCATTTTCTACACTTTCTTCCCTGACAGGCTTATGCTATGCCTCATTTCTCTTTACTGTCAGCGGTTGCCACTGAATGTGTGTAGTTGAAGGCAACAATCTGGGAGCTGTCCACAGCAAAGTCCATCACTGCTTGAGAGGTGCTTTGTCGAACACTGGTGGTTCCTTAGACTCTGTGCCTCACACTACCATTTACAAAAAAAATTTTTTTTTTTTTAAATAAAAAAATAAAACTGAACTCCAAGAAGATACAAAAATTTATTTAGATGTATTACTAAATGCAGCTAGAATATGTTGCTGAACTGAACTCTTTATCAGTTTTCTAAAACTCCCCTGTACAACAGCACTTGGATTAGGAGCGGAAGAGAATGACAACATGTAGGCTACTGCTGCTCATATACTGGCCAATTCATGCTTGGGATGGGGAGGTGTCAAAGCTTTACTACTTTATTTCAGAAGGAAAAAGTTATGTGCCCAGCTATTTTGTGTACCCAAATATAAACCAAGCTTTTTTTTCCGCGGAATAGAGGAAACACTAATCAATAGAAATTCCAATACAATTAATGTGAATAAATAAATTCATTGTATTTAAAATTAGTCCCCCCCCCTTTTTAAAAAGGTTAAAATATTTGAGTTGGTTTTGATGGGTCACTTTCTCACAAATTATCTTATATACAGCACTTTCATATGTTGTAAATCTACATATTTAATTCAAAAGCATAGAATAGAAATAAAACTTTCAGTATTTTATATTGTTCTCTCAATCCCCTAAGGAAGCCCATAAGGCAAAGCGTGTCGGGAGCTGGGATCCTTGACACAGTCAATCAATACAATTATCTATACAGGTATACTGTTTCTTTGGTATAATAGGCGCATTTCTGTCTAGAAAGAAATAACCAGCCAACCTACAAATCATACTGTATGTAGCTGAAATCACTGTCAATTGATTTTATGCATGTTTTGCTGTCATGAAGAATCACTGGACTGTGATTCAGGGTTATTTATAAATGTGTACTACGTTAATATTAATTCATAAATATATAAACATTTTCTTGTTAGCCAAACACCTGTTTTTGTTGTTTCTTTTTTTCTATATACATCATTATTTCAACATTAAGAGGAAACACCTTGTTATATTTTTAAATAATGATTGCTAGAGCCGAGGTATAAGCATGAGTGGGTATAATGTAAATTAAGCTCAAACTTTTCACTCTGGTCAACTTTATAAAAAGTTTTGTTTTTTTCATTTTGTTAACTTTATAATGTTTCTTTATAATTGCAGTCAAAAAACATTGTGTTCCAGATTTAGGATACACCTAGCCAAAAAGATAACTAGGATCCTCAAAGTCTAGTAATTTGGATTCTGGTGCACGACTGGTAGATAGTTATTCCTATAAATTTTGTATGACGAATCTGGACATCTACGTTTATCCATTGGCCAAAGTTGGTCCTTAAATCTTGAATTTATAATAACTCAAGTTAGTGAGCGAAGGGTATGACATAAGGATAAGCTTTTCTGAAATAATCAATACCTAACATGATACAAGGCTCTACTACAGCTAATGGAGAACAAAAAATATATTGCATTCTTGGTTTGCTTCAGTTACAATGGTCATCAATTAGGTTTAACTTACCAATGTGGATACAAAAAAAAAACATTGCAGAGGGTCAAACTCTCACTGAAGCAAATTAAAACTAAAAATAAAAGAAGTGCAATCTTCAGTGCATGTACAAATGTTGTATTCCCCATTGTCACCCAGACTCTTCTTTTAATAAATTATTTAACCCTTACATAAATGGAGCAGCAGCAGCATGAGAACACATTGCCAGAGGTACCTTTTGAATTTTTGGTAAACTTAGTAAAGCAACCAGTGATTTTGTTCTATGTCAGTCATACTAAAATCTGTAAAATCACCTGTAAATGTACCTGTAAATGTTTTAAATATTTTCTAAAATTCAATTCATATTTTCAAAATAAAGAATGCACAGTTCATAAACTACACATTTATTTATTCAATAGCACTTATGCCAAAGTGTTTTTGCTAATGTGCTAATCTGATCTACTGATGCCAAAGGTAATTTAAAGTTTAACTGCTGTAAGCGATCAAACAATACTGTAATAAATACATTTTGCTGGGCGAGCACACAGTAATTGTATATCTCAAAGTCTCATCACAGCTCAAACAACATTAGGTTAAAATAAATGAAAATAAATGCTATTGAAACAATTTAGCATAATGCATTGTATGTGCATATTTGAAGTAGAGAAGCTTTGCCATTCCTTGTCCTGTATCTGTTTGCCTTTGTATGTCAGAAAATAAGAGGCATACCTGTTTAAAAATAAATAATAAAATATGTAGCTTTGTAAATGAATTTTCTGTCTGAATGCTCTTTTAATTGTCCTAAATGATGAATAAATAGTAAATGTACAAACATCTATTATGAAAAGTATTTATGCACTAAACATAACAATAGCATTTCATAGATCGATGATTATGAAATTGTTATTTGACTAGCCCATTGTCTGTACGATGCCAATTGTTTGTAAAGTGTAACCCTGTGGACACTGGGCAGAATGAAAATCCGCCATAAGCTATTGATAGGAAATGGCCAATCCTGCGACAATGGGAATATTCAAAGGCTATTACAAAGTGGAACATGGTATTAAATAGACTCTAGGAATGAGGAGAGATTTGACTTGAAAAAAAGAATTTACCTTTGCTAACAATATCACCAAGGTTGTGTGATCACTGTGGAAGCATTGATATTGTGGTCACATGGCTTTGTTAATAAAAAAGCCACCCCATTGACAGATCTTTGTTTATCAACAAAGGCAATGTAGCTGCCATTGCCTAGTGACCTAGAAAGTAGGCAAATAAGTTTAAATGGAAATTCAGATTAAAGATAAAAAATATAAATTTTAAATCCATTTCTGCAACACTCAAAGCCTATGCACTTTTGAAAATAACTGTTAGTTAACCCTTAGATTGACATTTCTTGATATCTTCAAAGCATTTTGCTGTATTAAACATTTTTTTAAATGATGGTAATGAAGAAAATCCCAATATTGCTCATGATTATTGTCCATAACAAAAACAATCTGTAGTTTTTATAATTTTGTAACATGTAGTGTTAATTCTCATAATACAATACTTACAATGATGTAAAAATGATCATGTACATTTTTTCACTTCCACATAAGATATTTATTAAGAATGGAATTTATTTACTGTTGTTTTGATGAAGGAGAAAAGGAGGAATCATGGAAATAAAAAAAATAGACACAATAAATATCAGCTGTAAATATACAATTTGAGTTTTACCTGTTCAGTAAGTGTGAAAAAACCTGCTAATCCTAAAATTAGAGTACAGAACACCCCACACACACACATTTTCAAGACTAGAGGTTAAGAAGATGTCTATCGTCTTCTCTTAAAATGCCATGGCCCAGGTAGCTAGGATGAGTGCAACTTTCCAACTTCTCCTTTCTACCTTCTCCAATCCCCCACTCTTCCATTCCCCTAGACCCCCCCCCCCCCCAACCATGGTCGTACTGACCCCTTCATGGAGACAAAGAAATATCAGCGTTTACAACTTGCATATTTAAAACTTAAGATAAATACCCAAAATAACAACCAATCACATCCATTATTAATAATACTATACAATATCAATGTCATTTTACTTCCTTTAAAATATATGAACCTTTACATTCAGAACTTTTTTGGCCATATAACACCTTTTCCCAGTTGTGAGCCCTTGGTGGCACTGTTTACCACACCATACCATCTGAAATCCAACTTTGTTTCCCAGCCACAAGCCTACCGGCAAGACCACTACTCACAGTCCCTCTTTCAATGCCACCTTAGGGGTAGTCCAAAATACTATAAACCTTTTGGAGATCCCACATCTAAGATGGTTCCCACTTCTGCTACTCACAATTTACAGAGGACCCCAACCACCACCCCAAACAAACACCCATAAATCCCCTATTTTAGGCAGGAGGGTAACTCACACCCTTTTCTTCATAAAACCTCCTTCCTCCTACTTTCACCATCTAACCTCTCCACCCCTTTTCAGACTTCTAACCTATCGCTGACCTATCAACCCCTCCTTTTCTATTACCCTCCACCTCATGCTTCTCTCATTTTCCTGGTCATGTCCACCCCTCAGCCACCTCCCTCACTCGGCAGCTCCAGGCTGTTCTGCACTGTTCATATATGAGATACAGTAGGAGAGCACCTCCCAAGGACAGGAAGAATGTTACTGGAATCAACTGAAATCATCCAGGTGAAAATAATGTGCAAAAACCTGGCCAGCAATCTGCAATGCATATAATGTTTGTCCTTGGATAAATACACTTTAATAACACAATATATTTTAAATCCACATGTGAAATATGTCATACCTCAGTTTAATGCATCGGGCGTATTGAGTACTTAGCTCACTTTTTCAAGTCCTTTCTTACATTTCCCATGGAATGCAATTTAACTTAAAGGCAGCCATAAATCAATAAAAATATGAGCAACAACCATAAAAACAACAAGACTTTGATTGCCTGCTTTTCACATAATTGATTCCTTTTCTCAGGTACAAAGAGAGACAACTGAAAACGGATAAATTGGTCATGTAAGACTACTTACAAGTTTTCTACTTGGCACCGCATAGCTCATCTTGTACTGGCAGCCAGAGGAAAGAGTCTTTATTACAGTCTAATACAAAGAGATATTTTATATACCTTTTTAAGGGACACTTTATTAAATATTTAACAATCTGCCAATGTTAAACACCAACCTAGGTTAGGATCAGACCCACAGCAGAAACAAGTGTGGGCGGCTCTAAAAGGCTTGCCCACATGCGCTCTTTGCATATTTAAAGTGACTAGTACTGAATTGCTCACTGCTACCCCCATTCATTCTCTATAGAATGCCGCGGAAGACCCTACATCATGTATTATAATAAATTAAACAAGTTATAATTAATTATAGTTAACAATCATCCCCATAAATCCAGGTTAATGTTTTTTATTGAGTACATTTAACACATTTACTGTAGAATATTTTCTAATTTATATTAAAGATTTTTACCCAGCAAAAAAAAAAAAAAAAAAAACACATGTAAAAGTTAGAGACCTCTCTTTAGAGTTTATAATTATTCTAAATATCATAGTATATTCTTGTTGGAAGGGGGTAGAGTAAGGACAAGACAGAAGGCTTTTAAAATAGCACCTAGGTGGATTTCTTTAAAAGAGTATACAAATCTTTATTATAGTATTATAAAAAAAAAAAAAAACATATAAACCCAGATAAAAATGTTCAATTGTGAATAAACAAATATATACTTTACAAATACATATTTAGGGTAATTGGTCCAAGTAACAATTATATGAACAGTGTAATATATCTTGTCCCAACGCGTTTCGCCCCATGGGCTTCCTCAGGAGATATGGAGGCTAATTAAGAACCACTGAAAAATATTTATACAATAAGCAATATGTTAATGTTTTGATTGGACAAAGCCTAATTTCTACCATTTCAGTATTCATTAATGTAACAATTAAAAAACTTGAAACAATGATTTGTAGTAAAGATGGAGAGTTTTTTCAACAGCAACATGGACCTTCATAAAACCAAACTATTATAATGTGTTCAGAGTATTCAATCTAATAATATTATTGATGTCAACATAAAGAGAATCACCTATGTCAACAACCTACATTAGATTACCTATTATAATGAGATCCCCCAACGAAAATGGGCACTCCTTCTACTAATCAGTGTTCATATCCAAGTTCCCTTATACCACCCTCCCTCTTTCCCTGATTTCCATTTCTTAATATCATAGTGCTGTTAGAGAGGAAATTCCACTCCCTTGTTACATATTTCTATGCTAACACATCGCAGCCTCCTACAGACAAAGAGCTATTATAAATGGTGACCAGGAATCCCCAGCATACACTTTTTACATTCACATGGCTCAATAACTGGTGTTTACTAAATACAAATTACCATCAGAAACACAGTTTTAAGCAATGGGGACACATGAAGTGCTGCAGCTACATTTGGATGAAAAACAAAAGCAAGTATAGCGCATCAAATGAGTTCTAATTAAATACTATCAAAAGTTCATTTCATAATCAAACATGTAAAGCAATTAATCAAATGCTATTATGATAGGGAATTACTGGTGGTAGCAACATAAACAGCAAGTTAAAAGTAATTAGCACCAATTTATGAGCAAAAGCAAGAGAAATGGTAGTAAATTAAACATTCTGTGGAAAGCTGGAGTAGTCATAATAGTTTAAAAACAATATTATATATTATTAACTTTACCATATATCACTAATAGCACACATACAATACAGTAAATATGGAAAGTTCCAAAGTTTTATTGACTTTTTTCCTTTTTTTTTTTAACTATGGCCATGTATTATATAACACACTATTCCTGGTTTATGTATTATTGGATGTATACAACATTGCAAACAAGTCCTAAGTAAGTTTGTTTAAAAAATTATTTTAAATTGTTTATATAGTACATACAGAATAGGAATAGAGACGTACCAATTGAACAAAAGCATATATATCTGTACAGAAAATACAGTATTAAAAAAAATATAGGGAAAAGCATTATATCATTACATTTGCAAAAAGAGTGCTGTGTGGAGAATACTAATAATACTAATTGGAGAGAGACAAAAATTAGAGTATCAGGTATTCAAGTATGAAAGCATAAAAAGGACCAAGCATTTCGTTTTGTGTGAAATGGTCTGATTGGGCCTCATTTATTAAAGCTCTCCAAGTCCCAAGAGGATGCACTTTCATCAGTGAACCTGGGTAATCCAACAAACCTGGACTAGATTTTTTTAGCAAATGTGTCTGGTCTATTTGTCAGCAAATGTTTTCAATCCTAGACCAGATGCATTTTAGGTTGGTTGGATCAACCAGGCACACTGATGAAAGTGTATCCTCTCCAGCCTTGGAAAGCTTTTATAAATCAGGCCCCTTGTGTAGAATGTTTAGAATTTTGTTAACATTAGTCCATACTAAATAGAACTTGGTAGAAAAGGACAAATCATGTGCACCAATTTAAAGCATTTATTCATTCATAAGCCACTTTCTGATACTTGACTGGTTAAAAAAAAACCTTTAGCGCTCTTTGGTGTGTGCATTCAAGAGTCATACATACATATATATCAGTACAATCATATCTGTGTGATGAGGTGTGTTGCGTTTGGTACCCTACTTTTGTCAATACAAAATGGGACAACATTTTTATAACACAACACAACAACTATATCGAAACTGTACTACATTGCACTGTGTATGTGCATTAGAGTTCAATTAGGTTTTATTTTATAATTATTCTTAAACAATATTTATATAGCGCCAACATATTTCACAGCGCTGTACATTAAATAGGGGTTGCAAATGACAGTCAGATACAGACAGTGACAAGGAGGAGGAGAGGACAATGCCCAGAAGAGCTTACAATCAAAGATGCATGAATAGAAATGCACTTTGCACATATACAATATAATACTGTGCCTTGGTTGACATACAAGGGCTGTTTGACATGTAATGAGCCTCAACCATAAAGACAAAAGCTAGAAACTTTATTTTCTATACATTATTAGTATAATCTCCATGAAGCAGAATGCACCTTTCAGATATTTCTTTTAAGGCCTTTATACCCTTTTTTTAGAACTCAACATCTTGGCCCTCAAGGAAGTCCTCAACAGCCTTTATGACATCATCATCAGAGTCAAATGTATTCCCTTTTAGGTATTTCTTAAAAATGGCTGATGGGGCCATATCTGGCGAACAAGGCCGAATTCATGAATTGTGGCCATTGCAACAACTGACTTGTGTGCTGGCGCACTGTCCTGATGAAACAAAATGCCAACTTTTTTTTTGTTTTAAAAAAAATATATAATAGATATACTTGCAAATACTGGCAAATTTCATCTAAGGCTTTATATTTTATTAACTTACAGAGTTTTTACAAATATTGTTATTATTTATATGTTAGACTCACTACTTGTAAAAACAGCCCTTATAGGATTCATATCACAGTGATACAAATATGTATGTTACTGCTTTGTTGGGTAACATGTCATATGCTCATAACCAAGTATACTTTGTTGCACCCCAGAACTTGTATAAAATGCACTGTAGTGCGCAGGTATGATTGCTTTGTGGATGTGGCATGCAACACTACCATAAATAGAGCAGGTACAATATCCTTATTGAGGTGAGTGGATAAAATTGTGATGTAAAAGAGACCGTAAAGGATATCTAATAGCCTGATCACTGGCACTGCAGTGCTGCTCCATAAAGAAGCAGCGTCTGCAAATTTGACAACAGGGAGCAGTAAGTGGTACTGTAGCACTCACAGCCACCTCATTTATTCTTTTTTGGGCTGCTGTGGGTAGAGAAGCATCTCTGAGGTAGCAATTCACTGACATGAGAAAGCCGTAACCACACTGCAACTTTACTGCCGCTCTGAACATAGCCTAAATCTTAAAGCAAAACATGATGCATTGGTTTGATTTTCCAGTATAACAGCAGGAAAACAAAATACCTGTTCATTTTTCCAAAAATGCAGGGTCCTCCTCACTTCCTGTGAGTGGAAACAAAAAACACACAATTTTTTGTGTGTTTTCTGGCTATCATTTACACTTTTATCCATCTTTCATGTAAAAACGATGAAAAGAGAGAAATGTGTTTGTGTTCATCACCTGGATGGTGGCTAAGTATGACAATCAAAACTCTGTATAAATATGGTATTACCCTAAGACAGACAGACATGTTATTCATACTGAATCACCAGACTAAAATAAAGGAACCCAAAAAACAAACCCAGTCACCACTTCTCAAGTCAGGTCATCACAAAATATGACATTTTTATCTCACACTTATGTAAACTACAATAGGAATTATGGCAGCCTGTTTTTAATTGCTACATTACTTTTTTTTCCATTTCACCGCACTCTGTGATTATATTTATGTGCTTCAGCTCTCTGTCCTTTAACCTCGGTGATTATATTTATGTGTTTCATTACTGTTCATTCCACGCAGTAGTTAAGATGCACTTTACCTTGTGTATATCCCATAATAGCTTTGTCTCTCATGTTCCCATTTTCTTTATTTGATAGTTAGGCATCAGTTATATGTAAATTGAGATCCTATGTTTATCCCATAGGACTATTGGAAGTATTGAGTTTATTTGTTCACGTTTACTTTTGTATCGCTGCCTTTTTTTATCTTGATATTAAGCTTATATAGAATCTTTCACTTCTCCCATATAGTTTACAAACACAAAAGAAAAAAGTCCTTTGTTCTGCTGTGCTATAGAGGTCACTAATGTATTACAGAAGCCAGCAAATGTGAAGTAGAAAAGCCATACAGATATCATCACTACAACTTGTTCAAAGAACTAAAATTTAGTGCAGAAGCATCTTGAATCTCTTTCATGTCCAAGAACAATGCTATATTATGAATATCCACTTATCCCCACATGATTTCATCCCTATTAAACATTGAACATAGTAACAGTATGTATCAAATGGGTAATTAACAAAATAAGAATACAAATATCCTACAAAGGCAACCTAATAATAAAGTTTGAAATATTCAAGTTGGCAAAAATTGGAAATAACGGAATTATGTGATTTTTTTTATCTGAAAATATAGCTTGCCACAAGACAAGAAGAGTATGACACTAATGATATTCATGTGGGCTAAATCAATGCATCATTTTGTCATAAATCTGGCATTTCATTTCTCACTCCCACAGTTATAGAACATCGCTTATAGAATATGCTGTAATACCACTGTAGTGGAAATATGCTTCTTATAAAAAATGTTTCTGTTTTAGGGTGGTTATCGCATTACACCTTCAAATTTGATAATGCTAAACATGGTAGGTCATCTGTAACTATTATTCAGTGGAGCAGTTTTATCACTACTTAGTTTTTAAAAAGGTAATCGAATGATCTAAAATAGAGTAAACAGTTTATGGTAAAGCAGATGTCAACCACAAAAGTATTCTTTAAAGAGACCATATAGATGTACATATTTACTTTTAAAACCCATTGGTCACCTGTTAACAAAAAGTTTAAAAATAAACATCCAGCTACCATGTAATAAAGTCACGTGTCTGATCCACAAGTATACTATATATTTGGTTTCAATGGTTTTATTGATTTTTACATTTTTTATAGAAACAACAAACAAATAAACACTTGCTTCCATCCACAAAATAAGGAAATGAACATGAAAACATTACATTCAACTAAATTAACCCCATAACCGCTAAGCCCGTAATTTCTCGCACTAAATATTTTTGCTCTTTTGGTTAACCCCGTATTTTTTCGCCTACACTAAAATCCCCACTTATGATATCTACTAGAACCCTATTCGGACATATTTCTGTAAGTTACAGGTCTACAATTTAAAAAAAAAAATTTCATGAAAACCTGTGACGCTTTTGGAACAGAAATCTAGAAATCAGTGTAACGCTCAGGTGGTTAAATTCCATTCAGTAATATTGCCATCATTTACAAATAAACATGAAAAGGAACCAATCTTTGTAGCCTATATTTACTTTGCTAGACAGAGACCATTTCCTAACCTTCAATAACATGAAATAATAGGAACACAAACAAAAAACAAAAACATTGAACTCCTATCGTTAAATTAGTGGTGTATAAACAAACCGGTGGAATAATTAGCCTCTTGCACATGCCTGGGTTACTGGAGATTAAATTAGTACCAGCCGGATATTGTTGAGGTATGGACGGATTAGAAATTTGCAACCAAGGCTCCCATATCCATAAAAAACTTAGCATGAGACTCTGACAAAATACTTGCCAATTTTTCATTTACCAATATACTGTTCTTTCGAAGTTTAACCTCATGGAAAGGCAAAGCTTGCTGTTTCCAATGGTGTGCTAGCAGAAAATGGGTACCTAATTGGAGCTGCCTTTTACGAGCGGGCAAAGTTTTGGTGTTATCCATGGTAAGGCTGTCATCAACATAGGGTTACATGGATAGGTCTCAATCTAAACCCAGAACAGGGCTCCAGGACCTACAAACAAAGCTGGGATGAAAGCTACATGAGTTGCCTGATAATATTTTATCAGATTTGGGACACCCAAGCCGCTCTGTCTTCTAGTAATGTAATGTAAACGCTAAAATAGCTTGTTGCAAACCTTTTAATACCCTTGGTGGAACTTTAACTTGAAGCGTCCTAAATAGATTTAAAAGTTTTGATAATATTGTCATCTTGACCAAATGAATTCTACCTATCTATGACAAAGGTAAATTCCTCCACCGTGTCAGCAATATTTTAAGATGCTCCAATAAGGGTTGAAAGTTAGACCCGTAAAGTACTGGTAAGTTTAGGTCCCAAATATTCCATATATTGTTTAGCCTATTTAGAATGGAATGTCTTCTGTAGCACCTGTACAGTCTGCTGGTATAAAGTAACATTCAAAGCCACCGATTTCACTTCATTGATTCCCAACCCTGACACCTTTGCAATTGTATTCAGTACAGCCACCAAATTGGGAAGTGATAATATATGTTGGGTAACGGTAAGCAAAATATCATCCGCAAATAAGTTCAATTTGTAGTCATGATTCCCTAATTTTATGCCATGAATGTTAGCATTGGTTCCTATCAACTGGGCCAGGGGTTCCAAAGCCAACATAAACAATAATGGTGAAAGAGGATACCCTTGCCGGGTCCCCCTACTAATTGGGAATATAGGTGAGTAAAACGATATGTAGCGTATTCTGGCAGTTGGGGTGGTGTACAGAGCAGACAACCATGCCATAAATGATGCTTGAAAACCCCATCTGTGAAGAACATAAAACAAGTAGTCACAGGAAATGGACTCTAATGCCCTATGGATATCCAGGCCTATCAACATACTTGGTATTTTCTGACAGTGTACTATTTGAAGTAGACATTTTACCTTTCCTGCTGTTATCTGGGGATTGCCTACCAGGAACAAACCCAACCTGATTCTTACGAATCAGTGTTGGAAGAAACCTTTTTAATCTGGATGCCAAAACCTTCGTCAATATCTTAATATCTTATCCACATTAAGCAAGGAGATAAGCCTGTAGTTATGTTGATCCAAAATATCCTTACTAGGTTTAGGCAACTTAGACACATGTGCCAAAAGAGAAGAGAACTGATTTTGTGGGTGACTTTTCAAGTAGTTGAAAAAATTATCCAAATGTGGAGCCAATTGTGCACAAAACCAACCTTAGGCGAACAGAAGAATGTACTGGTTTAACAATAATCAATTTAGCCATAATGCACCCAGGTTTGTTAGCCCTGGCATAATACTTCTGCCTAGACCACCTCAACTGCTGTTCCACCTGACTATCAAATAACATGTTCAGTTTTCTTTTCCTGAATAACCCGGTATAATTGTTTGTCTTGCGTTAGTTTCCATTGACTCTCTAATTGTTTCAAATTAGCTCTAAGATCCTGTATCCCAGCGGCTATGCTAATTGTATAAAATTCCCCCTAATGGTCGTCTTATGAGCGTCCCATAGAATAATGGGTGATCCCACCAAATCCTGGTTTATTTAAAAAAATTAGAAATCTGGTCCTCCATTATTTTCACTGTATCAGGATTGGACAGCATTGCATCATTAAGTCTCTAATGGAACTCTGAAGGCTTCAGTACTAATGCCTTGAATGACACCAAAACTGGCGAGTGATCCAACCAAGGCATTCTCAGAATTTTGGATTTAGACACAAAAAGGTAGAAGTGTGGTTTGTGTAAATATGTGATATATTATAGTAAAGCTGTTATGAAACGGTGAGTAAAAAGTAAAATCTCTCACTGTTGGGTGCATTTCCCTCCACACATCAACCAAACTCTGAATGGAATTCTACAAATTTTAGAGAGTTAGGTGAGCCTTCCTTAACCAGATAACAGCTTGGCAAGTAGGACACATCATCACCAGGTATGCTATTGAACCAAAAAACAAGGCCCCTGAACAAACAATCCACTTTTGTACTAACCAATATTTCATGACTCTAGGACATAATCTGCAAAAGCAGGTAGAAGGCAAGCCTGTGGGCAATGCTGAAAAAATGGGAACACTCTTCACACTGTGGCTACCATATATAAAATCTTTGAGCCTGTATACAAATAAAAGGGAATATTGTGCAACAAGATATATCCATATCTACATATAGTAGTGTTTTTAGTAAAACACCTATACCGGTACAGGATTGAGTTACATTGTACTTTGGTATGAAGTCTGAAGGTATTTGCTATTACTCATTTTAGGCTTAACCAGTGGTTGTAGATGGCAAAAACATTGTTTTTTGTAATACTAATATAGGATGTCAGTCATATCAATTTCTTACAGTATTCTAAAGCTCATTTATATTTATTAATGAAGTGATTACTAAAACTTGTATGAAAGCATATTTATATATACATGCACTGTATGTATATATTTTCAACCTTAGACAATGCAACAACATAGTATACATCGATGTGGGAAAGCACACAAGACGCTTTTATTTATTTCCAGATTTTTTGCAACCTCTCTATATTGCAAATGTATTTTATTTAATTTAGAATATTACATTTATCTAAAGGCAAATATAATATCTTTGTTATCATGGTGGCAGCACTCTTATGTGATGCATTGCTCTAAAATCTAATAATGTCAAAAATTTAAATTGTGTTAAAGTAAATTTCCATATTTTAGTGGAACTCTTCAAATTCTAAATAATGCTATAATTGTTAGGTTAACTTATGTCAAGGATCAATCACAGGAAAAAGGTGATAACCTTAATCACACTCTTATTACATAGGAGAAAACTATTTCACTGTCACCAGCCCATTTCATAGTTTTAAATGCTCAATTACTGTAAAAAAAACAATCAAGCCTTATACAATTGTTGAGGATTTACCTTTTTTAAATCCTATTAGCATATTGCTATATAGAAGGTGATTGCATATGACTAGTTTTATTAATAACACCATAGTAAACCATATTAACAGCAACAATCAAGAAAAAAATATGTCATTTTTATATCTTGGAAAAGATGGTACCCTAATTACATGCTGATAGTATCCTAATTACAATTTCTATTTTACAAAACAAGTCAGTAAAGACTTGGTTCTTACTTAAGGTAACTTTTTTTTATTAATAAAAAATATCACACTTAACATTAATTCTGCAGATCTCGCGGTCATGCTGGAGCTTTCCTCAATCAGGTCCCATGTCAACCTAGAAATCTTCCTTGTTCCTGCACGGAAGAAGTGACGGGTGCCGCAGTACGCGGGTGTGAGATCGAATGACGTAGCTTGCTGCAAAAGGGAAAAAAAGTGCCAATCTCACTGCACATGCGTGAGATGCATTTATGTAAACTAAAAATTTTAGTTTTGGTCTGCTTTAAGAGACAGGGAAAGAAAACATAAGAGTACCATGTAGTTTGATATTATTTTGTTCCAAAAGAAATTATGGTAGATTTACCTTCCAAAACACCTTCTCCAGAACTGTGAAGGCCACAATCTCCTTCATTGCTCAGTAAGTGTTGACATCTTCATGAAGTCTTTCACCGAGTTCAGTATTTTTGGCCATCTTGAAGATAGATTTTTAGAGCATAGGAATAAGGGAGGAATCATAGTTGATCTGGTTTTAAATATTTAGACTAAAGCTGCGTACACACCTGCAATTTTTCTCGTTGGAAAGGATCTTTCACGATCCTTTCCAACGAGAAAAGACTGCACGATGCATGAACGATGCTGTACATACAGCACCGTTCATGCTCTATGGAGAGGGGAGGGGGAGAGCGACGGAGCAGCACCCTGCTGCGCGCTCTCCCCTTCCCTTTCATTAGGATCGGTCGTCGTCCATCGTCCATGGATCCGCCAGGACGGTCGTCCGGACGATGGACGACGACCGACTGTACACACGGCAGATTTTCGCCCGATAATTGGCCGATACCGATTATCGGGCGAGAAAAATTTGCCGTGTGTACACAGCTTTAGTTAAGAGCTCCTGTAAGGCAGCCCAAACAAACAACAAATACAGTTAGTCACCCATCAAAAGATGGGGCACTGAGGTGGCATTATGCCTAGCATAATGGAGGTGTGAGCTCTAAGAAGGGCTAAGGTGCAGAATCCAAGCAGCAGTTTAGTCTTCCCCAGAGCCTCTAGAGGTAGGAATGTTGCACTGCAGACTGCTGCCAGGCTGCAGTCCTTGGGCACATCGAGGTGGGCAAAACAACATGTGGTATCAAATCAACAGACAGGAGAATAGTAAGGGAAGGGGTCGATACAGGTAGCAAACAAGCAAGGACAGAAACAAAGCCAGGGGTCAGGAACCAGAAATCCAGAAAATAGACACTGGTGACACAGTGAAACACAAGCATAAGGTTCAAACAAATACACCCAATCTACACTGGATACTTTTCTAAAGAATGCCGCTACAGCTACTAGAATGCTGTTTTAATATTGTACTTGGCAGTAAAGTAATAAAAAAATCAAATCATTTTACATGATTGATATCTGATGTAATTTTATTTTTTAATCTTTAGTTGTCATTTAAAATATAATTGATATTATTAAAAAAAACAATATGACATAAGGAGAATCACCCCCTAAATGTGTTGGTGGTCACCTCACCAAACTCTATTTGATAACTTTTCTGTGTAAAACAGTAGGGTTCCACAAACACAATAATTATATGTTGATGTGCATGCTCCCTTAAAGACAAAACAGTCTGTTGTACTTGTAGCAACAATATAAACTTGAAGCAGCAATAATGTCAGTGGTACATACTGAGCAATGTGGTCAAGGAGACTATGATTCTGAATTTTAATATAGCATTATACCATAACATACTATACCATAATGCTATCTCCACAGATTGTTTAGTCTGTTCTCAATTTAATTTCACGGGAAATAGATTTTGTGTTCCCTATGTAACCCATTTATTTATACAAACTGAGCTGTAAACATAGTTGCTATTAGATTTTATCACACTTTTTAACATGGCATACCATTATTGTTGAACTCTATCTTTGCTGCTAAAACAGGAAGGCAAATTGATTTTTTTTTCCTAAGGAAAGAATGTGGGAGAGCAAATGATTTTTTATTATAGCACAGTACATTTAAGATGCAGCTGTTCCATGAGAAAATAAACATATAACAATAACTCTGAACCCTTAAAAGGTACAGATCATGGCTTATCTAATGTATTTGACACCTTTTGGATCTTTTTTTTTTTTTTTTTACCAAAACCTACCTAAAAACTACTAAATGATGACAATAAATAATATAATAAATAAAATAATAAATAATAATAAAACTTTTCTGTTTTTCTTACATTGTGGGAAATGGAAAAGTATCCCCTTAGATTGCTGGCCAGTATAGAATCTCCCTACATTGGTGTTGAGAGACAAAACCCCCTTCTTTTAAGGTAAGGGGGTCAAGGATAGGGTCCCCTTACATTGGTCTTTTTAGAAACAGTACCCCCTACATTGATGACCAGTACAGAGTTCCCTAAATTGGTGGTTAGTGCAGAAGTGCTTCCTTACATGGTGACCATTGTAGAGACCTATTACATTTGTTCTCAGTGGATAAGTATGGTATTAATCTGCCCTCCTATTGTGTGTTACTTCCCCCACCTCCTAGATTGTAAGCTCTTCAGGGCAGGGTCCTCTCATCCTCCTGTGTCACTGTCCGTATTTGTCTGTCATTTGCAACCCCTATTTATTGTACAGCGATGCATAATATCTTGGGGTAAATCCTGTTTATTAATATTATTAATATTATTATAATAATAATAATATTATTAGTGTGGTGGGACTAAATAGACATACAAAATTATTAAAAGTACACCTTTATTTAACGAGCATTTAAAAAAAAAACACATAACAACATTACAAAAAAACAAGGTGAACCCCTTTAAAAAGAGGATTAGGCGCATACATACATAGTCCATAGGTTCCAAGAATCATATGGATCAAAGAGAATACTGGCAATACTGTGATCTTGGTGTACCATTGCACTTTAAATACTTTAAACACTTTGTGTTTATACAATACACTTTATAACAATTTTGTAAGGCAGTTACTTATTTTTATTTATATCTATGTAGGTCACTTATCCTTTGCTAAAGAAGCAGGCTAGCTCCTGCGAAACGCGTTGAAAGTAATATCCCTTGGACACAATGTTGCCAGTTTTTCTCTTGATCCATGTGATCCCTAATATGTATCACAATATAAAAGAAGCCTACGTATGTAGGCGCCTTCCTCTGTATATAAGAGGTTGCCTTGTTTTTTATTACCTAAAGTTGCAAAGTTCGTATGTGTTTTTTTTTTATTGTTTGATAAATTAGGATGCACTTTAAACAGTACACATTTATCCCACTACACTTTTTTTATAATATTATTCATGGCAACATAAATAACTAATTTGACTTTTTTGTTTATATATTTCCCAATCTTTCAAAATATTTTTGAATGCAAAAAAAAGTTTTGATATGCAATTCCACATGCTTATGCTTTAGGATCCAGTAACCTATTTAAGGGTTAGTGCCCCTTGATAACAATAAAAATTGTTTTATCTATAACATGTAAAAAAAAAGTACAAATTTTGTTAATTTTACTAAAGTATTATGTTCAGTCTGATGAAGTTAAAAAGATCAAAAATAATTTTGTAATACAGAATGGTACTTTTTCAAAACTGAAAAATTCTCTGGTCCTGGTTTAGACAAACCTGCCAATAATAGTGACAAACATCTCTGGATATTATGTACTGTATATCCCCAAAGCTGTGACAGGTTAATCATTTATAAGAATAAAAACCTACAAACACAATTACAGAATACTAATTATATATTTACAATAACACAAGTTGAAAAATCACAAAGCTGTTTCCAGGCTTCAGTATTAAAAATATAAGGGTCAGCAATTTAAATTTATGTGAGTTAGGTTTTCTTCTTCTCAGCATGTATTTTTATAACATTTTTAGATAATGAAATAATATTACCTGATACTATACAAACAGTAAAAAGACAATCTGTATTACCGGGAAAGAGTGAATATCAATTACTTCACTTTGCAAACACACTTTCAATAAACGTTATTTTTATACCTTAAGCACAGTAAATGATGATAACCTCTATGTAGTCATGATGGCCTCATTCCCCAGTGCTAAAACAAAAGAAATGACTTTATTCTTCACATGTGATACCTGGGAATTGCTGTGTTAGCTGATAAGGGAAAATATGCAGCTTTCCGCAACTGTTATATTGCCTAAATGTGACAGTCACAAATTCCTCCTTAATCCTGAGCATTTGTGTGAAACCAAAACTAAAAAAAAATAGTACTTTAAGTTTTTTTCTCCTTTTTTCTTGTATTTTTGCTTTCAGTAACAGCCATGTACTGCTACCAAAATAAAGTTAAACCTCTGTTGCTCTTCCTGACTTGAAAATAGACAAAATCACTTATTTAACTAACATAATTAATCTTCTTTCACCCTAAATCAGACAAGTGTCAGTTTGTTTTTTCATTAAAAAAAAACTTACGTTTTTCTACTTTTTATTTGACCTCTATCACAATAGTTCCAGCAATCTGATAAGAATATTATTGCAGCTTCTGGTACTTCAGTGTTTTATTTCTGTATTGATTGTTTTCTCTCTGCTGTAGCACTTTGTTAAAAAAGAGTACTACTATCAAAAGAAGTTTATTTTAATGAACTATAAAATAGTTTTTAGTTCCCTGGCTACAGCTTTTGATATACACAACCACTTTGCGCTGACACTTATTGGCAAAATGTCTCTGAAAGGAACCCTTATCTTTGAATCTTAACAGAGCTGATATGTGGTTGTGTACATTCAAAGAGTCAGTACATTTTGAAAAGATGTATTCTTTAGTGCAATAATCTTTATTAACTGCTTTTGGGGGTTTTACAAGACCCCTGACAAAGTGTGTGAAGGTGTTACAAAGAGACTGTTTTTCTGCCTGGCATAATGGTCCTAACCAGGCACATAACTACAACATAGGGAGTCCCACAATGTCTGCACCCACCTGCCAACCATTCTTTGCTATGCAGTTTGCAATGTTGACCACTATCCATTGATTACTTTTAAAATTGCTCTCTTTAATATGCACCTGTGAAAGGATTATGGGCATTAATGTTTTTAGAATTTTTTAAAGGCAGCAAATTAGCTTTTGAACAATCCCTGACCTCCCTAGCTGCCTGTATTGTGAAGTAATACATTTTTAAAGATCACAAAAGAGAATCTTAAGTTAGGTTCATAACATCGGTTCATCGGTTTATAACAACTCGGAAACACTTGCTGTGTGTTAAAATATTGAGGACTGGCCAGCTGACAATATTGACAACTTTAACCACTAGAAGTAGAAGTTTATAATGTATGTTTATTAATAGTCCCTGGTGGTCACTGATTAAATGAGTATCCTTTTTCAGCATAATATGGTATTACTTATTTAATAGTAATAAATGGGAGATAGCAGAAAAACACAAACACAATAACAACTGGCTTATTGGAGGTCTACACCGCTAATGATGGACAATCTACTTTCAGATAGACATTATAGAGGTTAACACAATATACACTCTCTGCTTTCACTACCAGATTAATGATTAGCTAACCATTCACCTAAAGGATAAGTACAAACTCAATACAGGCAGTGTCTTTTCAAATTTGTGTATCAGTCAACATAATAATTTCAAATATATCTCAATATTTAGGCAGGACATATAAATATAAATATAAATTACACTACAAGAAATGTTAAAAAAGAAGAATATACAAGCTACATGCAAAATGACCCTGAATGAGGTCACTATTACCAAACAAAATCTCAAAACAAAAAAAAAATAAAATAACTTTAAGTATCTTGAAATGGTACTATAACTGGAAAGTAAAAATTGTGACAAGGTAGTTCCTTTGGCAATAAAATACCCTTACTTGCCTAGTCACAATTTTTTAATTGGACCCCAGCCATCTCCATTCCATTGCAGGCAACACAATCTTCTTCCTTCCATCCTCCTTTGAATCATTGGCCATCTTGATTGGCCCAGGCCAGGATGACATAGTCCTGCACAGGCTCATGGAAGTTCATCTAGTTCCACACACAAAAATATATATTCGCCTATACATTTTAATCGCAAAAGGATTGATTTACTAAATTAGTAATAATGTTCACTTAACAAAGTAAATTATGTGATATTACTTGACCCAATCAAACATATTATTTGTTTGCACAGTGTTGGATTGCCGGAGTCAGCAGAACTTCTCCTCATTCACTAAGCTAAGTGAATTTATTTATTAAATCAATGTTTTAACATACTGTAACATTTTAAAGTAAACCCAATTGCTAAACTATCATATATGAAAGTTCACCCAACTGTGAATATAAGCATATGTGCAGAATCACAACATGCAGACATTGTCCACCATTGTCCCTGTCAATTAGCTTGTAGAGGATTCACGGCATAGAAATGAAAAAAGTTGGCAATTGCTTACTATTCGTTATATTTTACAGTGCCTTAAAAAACTATATGTTGTCTACTTAAGATTTCAACTGACTTTACCTAAAACGCAATGGATAACTATAAATATATCCAAGTAAATTTATATCTGCAGACAATTTGTTTTATAATGTTTTAAAAAAAATCAAATTCAAACTTTTGTTCTAAAGTTAAAACAAACTGACCTATAGCAAACATGATAACAATGGCAAATTGGAGACAGGTTTTGTCTTTAAATACAATTGCTATTGCCTGGAACATTTGAGGACTTATCAGCTAACTTTCCCGCAGCCCTATTTCAAAAAGATAATGTCAGTCTCATCGCTTTACAATCTTCTCTAAATGCTTTATAACCACTAGTAGTGAATCATTCTAAAACATTGCAATCACAGGGGTCACTTAGTCATCCCTAGTCGCCAACAAAAGATAGGCAGTCCGCATTACTTAGAAGTTTTCATTTATAAAAAGCCAAAAGAAGAAAGAAAAAGAAAAAAAAACAAATCTATGAAGTGTGATTTATCAAGCTATCCTCGACCACTCTGATACAACTGATTTAATATTATGAACTGCCAAGTGCTTTTTATGTCCTTGTTCATTTTTAATGTTTTTGAGTTTTTGTTATTCTTTAGCTGTAATGGTCAATTGTTTATCTAAAAATTTAATTTCTAGGCTAATTCCACCAGTGTAAAATATTTTGATAAACTCTTAAGACAATTCAAACCCAACTGAAGTCACAGAAATATATAAGTAGTGTGATAGGGATTGGGATTCATCTATTAAACCAGTTTAGGCTGTTCACGTAGTCTAATTATTATTTTGCAAAGAAAAATTCATTTTACTTAGTTGATGTAGTGAAAATTCACTTTGCAAACAATACTCTCAATACCCCCCCCCCCCCAAAAAAAAAAAAAAATATATATATATATGGGACAGGGACAGAGATAAGCATGAAAAAAGTCTATGTAAGAATAGTTCTTTCCCTCAACATTGGGGGGAGGGGGGGCAGTCCCATATTGAAAGACAGGATATCTTCCCTACATCTGCTCAAAAAAGAGTTTTTTTTGGAAATTCCTGTCCTCAAAAACTTAAATACACTGACACTGTAGAAAAAATAATTTATTAAATAAAAAAAAAAAAGATTTTTAAATATGGTTTACCTATGTCCTAAGACATTGACCCATCATCAATTTCATTGTTCAGCAGTTTAAATCTATTGTTAACCACAAAGGCCCAATAAATGTCAAAGGTAAACCATACACTCCGGTTGATTAAATTCAGATCCTCTGCACTGAAGTTATAGTCTACAAACTCCTAGGATACATATTTGGTAATTGATTCCCTACATTCTTATTGGTCATTGTAACCCACTGACCTAGAACAAAGGCCATGCAGTGCATTATGGTTTTAATGCTGATCAAATCCACAAAGCTTCAACAGATCCATTAAACTTTAAATCTGTGGCATTTGATTCAAACCAAATGTAGGACAAACCCAAACCTCATCCTAACAAGGTATACTTAGCTTGCTTATACCTAGCCCATCCCTTCCTCCAAGCTGTATGACCAGTCCTCTGAAGCCACCTCTCTTTACCCCTCTGTTAGTTGCAGGCACATCTATTAAACACATCCGACATATAGATGACTCCTAGATACGAAGGTGACTTCCCTGCTTGCTTGTGTGCAGGACGGAGGCTTGATGGGGGGGGGGGTTGCATGACTTGCAGAAGAAGTCTTTTGCTGCTCTGCAACCTCTTGTAACTCTTTAATGACCACAACAATCTGCAGTTGTTTTTTTTTTGCATATCAAAGCACAGCTTGCTTCAGAAGTTAATGGATGTCTAGGCTCCATAAAGATTTTTTTTTTTTGCTTTGTTTGTGATTAACTCACAGTGAGGATTTTATATAGTAACTGACACCACACTGCCAAATAATATGTTGAGACAAACATCTGTCCTAATTGCAGTTATTAAAATAATGTACCCATTCCGACTTACATACAAATTCAAGAACAAACCTACAGTCCCTATCTCATATGTAACACGGGGACTACCTTTAATCCTATTCCATTGACTAACCTAGAATCTGCTGTACAGATTCTATCAATGACCTTCATTGTTAAAGCCATTTGTTTGTAAAGATGTTGCAATGTGAAATTTTGTATTTGTTTGTTAAATAAGACAGTTGCTATGACCTAGATAAGTCACATCACATTTTAGGAGTCATTCATGCAAAAATCTAAGGTTTCACAAATTTTTCTCAAAGCTGCACATGCATAGGTGAATAGATATTTATGAATAAAGATATGAAGAATGATAAATGTATTTATTTTTCAATATACATTTAGCATATTTTATATTCTTTTTCATTGTCAAGTGCTTCAATTACAATAAAATTGGTTGATCAAGTTTATCCATCAGAACTTCCTGCACCACACCTGTAACTATTCATAAATTTTGTGTAATCCAATCATTTTGTGTGATAATACCCAGTGATTTTTTACTTGTTAGACACTTCATATTAAAGGGTGTCAATGATTTGCCATTTCCTGTCTTCTCACCATGCTGCCCCGATTCTGATAGAGACAACAAATAGCTATCATTTAGGCGATTATGCAGGCATGCTCCACTGTTGTCACCATCAGGAAACTCATTCTGAGAAATGTCATGCAGCCATTACTGGACTAGATGCATATGCATGTATTTATATACATTCAATGCATATATTTAATATCATGTGGGGTTTATAAAATAAAATGGGTATCAATACCGAACTTCAGCCCTACCTTAGGTCTTGAACTGGTAAATTAATACATAAATATTAATATACAATATCATATATTATAATAATAATACATAAATACATGTACAGATTCATCCATTATGTACAGGCTAATTTTCTGTATTGGAAAGGATTCCCACAATTTGCATTAGAAACTATAGACAGATAGATTCAACCTCATTTCTGGACTGGAAGACATCCAAAATCCTCTAACTATTTAAATTACTAGCCCTAATTTCTTGGATTGTCCTTTCATGGATGTTCATTTATTGGATTTTAGTTTTTTTATTATAGAGACTTAGCATTACATGCAGTCATATGCAACTGCAGCCTGGCAAGAATTGCCCACTCCTCCAAACTGAAATCCACCTATCAAGGCCATTTAGGAAACACCATAAAGGTTTTCCCCAAAACAAATCCAAGATATCAAAAAGATGCCATATCCCCAAAAAAACATAGAACAAAACTGGGTACTGAGGTGAATAAATTATGTCCTCCCGGAGCCAGCCCACATGTAAAACTACTATGGGGCACTAAAAGAAACAGGGTTGAATGATGTTTTTGGGAAGCTATGTACCTAGATACCAATAAGGACTTCACTTTTCAAAAACATAAATATGTGTAAACAAAATACAAAACAGGTCAGTGCACAACAATTTTGGAGTTTGGTTAAAGGTGGGCCTCCTAAATCAGGTTGTACATTCTCTATGCATTTCACAGTATAGAGCACTGCTTCATCAGGACATAGGAGGTCTATAAATGCTTTGTATACATATACATTTCTCATAGTCAATGTACGGATAATACAACATCTAATAAAGTATACTGTATGTCCAAAATACTCATAAGAGATAGATAAGCGTATGGCACATCTTATGGGAACAGCTCTCAATTAATACCACAGTACTAAACTGATGTGAAAATATATTACAATTAAATATATGAAAACATTTGGTGGAGATTTAAACTTTTTGGCCACCCCAAGCACTTGATCCAGCCTTATTCTAAATTATTAGAAATGATTAAACCAGTTAGGCAAGGGTGTTACACTAATTTTTTCTATTTTAAAGTAATAATTCTGAGCTTATAATCATGTATTTTCCCATAATTAGTTGCATTGTAAGTACATAGACATCCCATCACTTCCATATTTATGTACATTGGGAAGCTATGCACTCATAATCTGCTTGAATTGTAAAGAGAAGCACAGAAACTCAGTGATGACATCAACATTTTAGAGATCCATCATCATGTTATTTTTTTTTGTTTTTGTTTTAAATAAATGATCAGATTATACATTAAATATGTCATTTAAAATCATTTAGTCAGCTATTATAGGTTATATTCACTGATCTCTTTTGCTTTAGTTTTTATGTCACAAGGATTTTATTCCATGATGATCATGTTCAACCTACTAAGCTCAATTATTATTTTTTACCTCTATAGCTTGCATATATCTTAGCACACTGCTTTGCATGCTTTTTAAACCTAACTATTCATGCTGTAATTACATTATTTCTGCCTAGAACATATTAGCTCAGTGTATGCGGATTTAAATAAACTTTATACTGGGAGCACAAAGGTGACAAAAAAGTTCAGCAAGCGTAGCCTACTTATAATACATTAGCAGAAGCAGATATATGTGTGTTAAACATACCCTGAATATCTTCTGTACTGTAATATAGAGGGAGGATGACATATAATACAGCTTTATTATTTTTGTATCGAAATAACTGGACCTACTAAAAAGGAAAGAAAAAAAGACATCATTTGCTAATTTTCTGAACACATCAAGATGTTACATTTATTTTCTGTAAAACTGATAATAAATATCAGTTTGTAGCTACAGGTCAAAGTCCCTCGCCGGCAGCACCCCCTTTTTATTTTTACCCCTCAACTAAATAACGACACCTGCCTGTATGGTGCAAATGGCCTGTCGTCCTTTTATTACAAGAGATAATAATAAAACATTCTCACATATTGTCATCACATTAACATTATAACATTGCAACTTTGCAATATTTCAACATTACAACCCCATCTAACTCAGGTTGCAGGTCCTGGAAGGAATTGTATACTTCACCACCATCAACAGGGGATCTGCACCCTCATTGATTTATCAGGCTTCCTGGTGCAATTCCACCACCTCTGGAATATTAACAATTACATATAGTATCCCCACATCAATTACCACCCATTTGCCAAATTACACCAATTTTCAACTATGGTCATGTCTTTTATAATGGTCCAAAGATTTGTAGTCATATTCTTCTCCTTTGCAAGTTTTAGGGAGTCACTGTTGATTCTGCTAACTGTAACTGTGGTTAATCCATGTAATGAGAATATCTACTATATTAATTCCTTTTAACTATCACAGATTTTTATTTATATTATCCATATTTATATACAAACAAGCTGTTCAGCAAATATGACAGTTGGGCTGGGACAAACCATATAACATAGCCTGGGGTGCTTACGGTGTTTAATCATGTTCCAAAGTAAAAATTGTTGCTGTAACTGCCTAAAGCAGACCTTCCTGAGAATACACAAAATCTGTTTTTCTGGTAGCACTCTACTCCTGCAAGGCGTGGCTTAAAAAAATAAAAAACATAATTGGTAATTGGTACCCAAACTTAAACTATAAATCCATTTTCCAAAGCTTAACATCATCAAGCCTTTCAGTCTGTGCCAGTAGGCATCTAGTACAATTGGCAGAAGTGCATTCTTGTGGGTCATCAACAATGGCCAGGTAAGCTTTTTTTTTGTTTTGTGTGCAAAATGTTTGTACCTGTGGTTGTTTTGGGAGCAGGGGGGCCTGTTTGCCATTGAAAGTCCACAGCTTTAAAGCAGAAGTAAAGTTCCACTTTTAAAAATCGATCATTAGGCACGTTATTCTTGCAGAAAGGGACAAGTGATGTTCCTTCTGCAATAAACCCCCCTACCTGTCTGGTGGCTCTAGGTAGCTGTCAAAAGAGCTGAGCTACAAATGAGCAGCTTAAGCTTTAATTGCCCATCAATCCCAGAATTCCCTGCGTGATGAGCCAATCAAGATGGCTGAAGATGGTCTCCAGGAAGAAGAGAATGAAAAACAGGAATAGATGGGTTTAAGGGTTTAGTCCCACTTTATTCTTAATGTTTATTTCATGGACATCCACAACTACTTTGTCCACAGAATGACAAATATGCAGAAATAACAGTCACAGAAAATAAAGAACTGCTGACAGTAACAAAATTTAGTAAACCCCATGTTAAAGGGGAACCTACTTTCCTGGTTCTTACTGTGGCTGCATCATATATGCCATTTTTATTTGACCAGAGTTCTATTTTAAATCCAAAGTATTGTACATTTTGGCAGCTGGACAAAATGCAGCAAATACCCATTAATGATTATTTTAGCTATACCGACAAAATGTTGTCTTATTAACACACCATTATTATAGCAGCAGTAAATCAATGCTTTCTTGGACTGAATTTTCACTTATTGTTATGAAGACTACAAATCTGTAGGCTGTACTGCTAACAGTTTAATCACTGTTACAAAACAGGATTGTGAAACAGAACTTTGCCCATTTATCACTGTTCTTAATGGCAATAGAGCCTAGAAAACACAAAAGATATGTTTGGATTTTTATTCTAACTGGCTGTTACTGGAAAGTCTGTTCAACAATTCCTGCTGATACCTCACAATGCATCCTGCCAGCTACAAGCAATGTCTGCTAGGGCGCTGACCGAAGTCCCAGCTTGCTGTTTGCTGTTAAGATATGTACTCTCCTTTAATCCTCCATGTCACCGAGTGCGAAAGAAGTTTACAAGAAAGGAAAACACTTACTGGAAGAAAACCAACTTAAAGGGGAATTACAAACTAGTGTTACATACAATGAAAAATGTCTACCTACTGCTATAAATCTTTAAATCTACTGCTTATTACCCATATAGGTAGCCTACCTGCCTGCCCAAAGTAATTTCCCCTAAATTTCTCTACTTTCACAGTAAAATAAGGGTGGGGACAGCCTACTATGTAAGGTTAGGTACATCCCGTTCAAAGAGAGATGTATTCATTTAATTGTTATATTCTGTTTCTTATCAGTAAAGCTATCACCTAGAAGCCACCTCCTTTGTAACAAATGTGTATCTTCTCCTCTTTGTATATCAAAGAAAAAATTACTTCCAATTGGGAGGGTTGAAAGTAATCACTCTTAGCAGTCACAATAGTGTGGCAAACCTTTTAAAGCGGAGGGGAAATTGTGACTGTAACTCTATTTTAACTATAGCACCTAAAGTCACAAAATACAAAACAATGCACATTTTCTTTTTCTTATTCTGTGGATAGATAGCCTGCATTCTACACCAACATACTTTCTTTGCTAATTATGCTATATAAAAAAAATTAGTTGTTTTTGTTTTTGAAGTGCATTTTTTCTTTCTATTATGTGAAATACTTTATAAGAAGGTGAAAAGCACTGAAGTTCTCAATTAGGCTTTATCCTATATAGAAGCAAACCAATCTATCCGTTGTAGTTAAGTATCTTCAAAAGGCTAACATGGAGGTTCTTCTATAATGTCTGGGCAGAGTTCTTGGAGTTCTTTCTGAACATTCTGATGATTCTGAGGATTCTTCTACATGTGAGGGCATGAGATCACCATGTGGGATTGGTGGTTGTGTGCAATAAGCCAGAAATTCATTGTTTGCAAGAAAACTATGATACAGCTTGGAGTGGTTATGATAGTGAACACCACATTTACCAGCAACATATTTCAATTACACTTGGATTTTAACTTTTCTTTAGTTTCTTGTGTAGATTTCAGTTCCATTCTAAAGCACCTTTAGATGTATAATGAGAACTTTTTTTTACATTCAATAAAGTATATAAGTAGCCTGGCATTTCTTGTCCTAATATTTTCTGAATTTCTGACCATAAATGGGAAAATTAATTTAAGTGACCAACAAAAGCCAACCGTTCTCAACTGCATACATTTTTCAAGTCATTGCACCAGAAATTATTTAAACTAATGGCATTATAGATGTTAACAATAACAACCTCTATATTTGTGTAGGACACATTTCCTTGAATAAGGAGCACAAGGGATCTCTAACATTTGTACCAGAGTTTTCACCAACAGATATACTGCAATTTACTGAATAGGATACCTATAATAAACATTCTGGATGTAATCTGATTTCACAGCAGCTTACTGATTCATGTCTCTGCATACACAACCAATTTATGCTTCTGGTCCCTGAGATTAATCATGCATCAATCACAAGGTGAGCAGGATGCATGCACAGAGACTAACAAAGGAATTAAATGCACCTTCTTTTCATAAATCTAACCCTTAGCAAACTACTAAGAGTATGCTTATGCAAAATATCCAGTTCTGTACATTACAAAACAAGTCCAGTTGAATGCAACTCAATAGAGCTGGATATACCATGGCCCGCATAACCTTAACAGACAAAATTGTAGTGGATTTTGTATAGTGGTAGGAGATTAATTGCTCAGCAACTGTTCACAAATTAGATGTCTTTTCCTATTTTCTTTCCATTTCATAATAAAAGGTTAGAATGACTCTAATCTAACAGGAATTATTTAAAATATCCTACAGTAGCACTAAAAAGAGATTTCATTTCAATAACAATTTTTTTCTAGGAGACATTGGAGGCAATAATCGCTTCTGTGCTTTAGGATCAAGTAGATTTACTATTAAGCACTTTTAAAAAGAACCTGTCAACTTTTATTGCAAACTTGTTTTTGAAAGAGTATGTTTTGAGCGATGTCACATTGATCCCTGCTGCAAAAGTTGTTGACCTAGAACAAGCATATGCATACCTGGTCGCCTGACCGATAAATGGCTTGATGCTTATTGCAATTTAGTGTTTCACACGTAAAGGGAAGAATAAGCAGCAAGAGAGACAGACTGCCCGGCTTTCAGCATGTGCCTTTGGTCAAACATCAGTGATGTGGCTACCATATTGTTAACCCGGCTGGTTTTCTTCAAGCATGAACAAGCCATTATATGTAACAAATATGGCTGCCCCTTTACTGTAATTGGTAAGTTAGTAATTGAAAGTTAAACTCCAGAAGCATAAGACACACCTTGCATGAATTAACAAATCTTTATTTAAAGCCTGAATTTGACCTGGAGTTAGTCTTTCTGAATCAAGCTGTGCTGTGTGGCTGGGCTATGTAGATCACAGCTGTATCATATGTATATCTTGTGTGCATTAAAAAGTTATAACAATACTTGAACCCAATATTTTAAAATGTTTGTAATGTACGTTCAAGCTTTTTTTAACCATAAATAATAACCATAAATCCTACAATGCTGAAGAATTTTTGATATTGTACCACTGATCTATTTTTATTCCTCTCTTACTGTTTAAATTGTACAGCACTTTCAATTCACTTTAAGTTTCAATTGTCAACTTGCAGAGATTTTTCTCCCTAGCTAGCCTCATCGGACAATTCTTGTCATATTCAGATACAGTAATCATTACCAAGTGTATCTCTCATAATATCATTTGCCTTGTCATGCAAAACAGTGCAATAATGGATGTTTCATCTGTATCACATTTCAAGTTGATTCATTTTTTATCATTTCAACTCAAGGGAGTGTGGTCTTGTCTGTCACCATCTTCCTTCTCTGCCTTTATATTCTTCTCTTTGTATAGCAAGGATTTTTTTCTGTCATGTACAGAGATTTAAGTATTCTATAAAATAAAGTACAAATTAAGATATATATCTCTACAGCCTAAGCAAGCCTGTGGCATAGTGTTTGCAATTGTTATTCCCATAAACCAATCTCAGGGGACTTTCAAATTCACTTTGGGCAGCAGGTATGTCTTTTCTTACTTATTCAGCTATTCTGTGCATGCATCCTAATTCAGTAAGTTATCAAAGGCAGACCACTTTCTTTTTAACTTTTCCATACTTTACAAGACACCTTGATCAGCATTCATGGGGTTTTATTCAGTAAAATCTGATACACAAGCTACTGTAGATCTAATTATGCCTGTCAATTATTCTGAGCATTCAATAACATAGTGAAAAAATTTAATGGCATATTGACATACAGTACATTGCAGATTTAATACGGATTATAAAAGTCTTTCATATGACCTTAGGTGACAGAAATCTTTTAGAAAAGAAAATGTTCTACTTTTTTAGTGAGAGATGAAGACCATATGGTGTCTTTCAGTAAGAAACTCAAAAAGTCAAACTAGCAAAAACCACAAAGTGCAAACACACACTTAAAGAACAGGAAAAAAAAAGCAAATGCTTCATATACAGCAATAAAATCCAATGATCTATTGTACCAACCAGAAATTTTGGCAAGTTTACCATAACCAAAACTCTGAAGAAAAAAATATTGAGAAACTTTGGTATGCACAATTAACTCATGAACCAACATCCCAAGTTTATATAGTAGCAGAAGAAAAAGTGGATGCCTCCTGGACATTTTTGGCAAACAGCAGGAACCAACACCAGTATTCCTGTTTTTCTAGTCAGAACACCAAACGTATATATTAGAACAGTGAACAAAATTATTTTTCAAGATGCAAGCAAAAAAATTGAAACCTTAAACATTGCAATTTTAGTAGTACCTATGGAGAAAATCAATGAATCAAAATTAAGGAATCTTTCCAACAACCAAGGTCTGATCATAAAGTGAGAAAAAAAGGATGGAAACAGCCATTCGGCCCAGAATACTGAATCAAAAGGAACCTCGGAGACAACTGATACACCATACAGATCAAATAATGTGATGGAAAGGTAAGGCATGGGAAGAAGAAAAGAACATGGAGCATAAATAAACTACCATGCACCTTAACTGACTTACATCTTACAGAAAAACATTTAAATAATATTGAAAAAAATTACCATCTTTTCTAAAAAATTCTACACATTTATTATTTATAGAAGATCAAATCGAATTTTCCTGAGAATTTTGTAGAAGCAATAGGATGATATTATATAAGCATACCGCACCTATAATGCACAAGAGGAAAAACATTTTTTTCATTTGTTTAAAAACATAATTTATTTTAATTAATTTAATTTATTCTCCAACATTTGGTATTTTTGTTAACACACAGCTTCTACTGGTTTTCATGATTCTTTTTACACATTTTGTATATACTGTAATGGGTATGTGTTAATAATAAAACAACATTTGGAATTACTAGAAGCCATTTGACAAAATGGGAATCTTATTTTATGTAGCATCCATTTGGAATGGGCAAAAATCTGAGCAACACTTCTCCACAAGTAAGTCAACTCCCTTGTGTGTATCTCTTCATTGTGTTTAACTATTTTCCCGGAGTACAGTTTTGAATGCAATAGCAGGTTGCTTACTAATGGAATCAAATGAGAACCCTTCCACCCTTGGCTTTACAATTCCAATCTAGTAATTCTACAAGCTTCATTTTCAAACGAAAATTCTAGTTGGTTTATTCCAAAATAAAATTTTGGAAATACTAGGTTCACCAAATACATTTAGCCATATGTTTTATATCTGTGCATGCTCAGGGAAATCTACCTATACAATTTGTTACTTTTGCCTTAAAAAAAATACTTTTTCAGCTTTAGCATACAAAGTTGCAGGGAATCCATTTAGCTGTATAGCTTAGTGATTGCTTATGAGCTATAGAACCTGAGGCTTTATTTATTTAGGTTTATTTATTGTACATAACAAGAAAAAATACTATGTGTTGTAGTCTGCTATAGCAAACACTGAATTCACACAATGGTAGTTATAAAAATAAGCAATTTAAATTATTTAAATTGTATCACAATTGGAAAACATAAAAAGAATAGACATAAATGTCTTTATGTTCTGCTACAAATATGTAGGAATACAGGAATAAATGGTAAACAATAGGTAACAATTCTAGAGTCAGCAGTAAAATATCAGTAAAAACAAGGAACTTGGGGAATAAATCTGGCATATCCTCCAGGCTTAAAGAAAAGTCTACCTTGTTGTAAGCTAATTTATTACATCTATGTAGCTTGCAAGAAAATTACTGTAGCCACTACAATATTATAAATCATGTGTTTAAATAGAAACAAATATACTCACGGTGTCATGAATGCCTTTTATTGTACATAAAGCTGCATTTTATTGCCAGATAACAAGCCTGAAACCAGGACAATAGCTGTAAATGCACTCAATTTGGAGTCTTGTCATGTGCTTTGTCACAATATCCTCTCTTACCCATCCACATACTTGATTGAAAAGACAAATTTATAATATTCACTATATATCTTTTGACTGTTGCAGAAAGTGTGCAGACTAAGCACTATTCTGGCATTATTATAACAATTTGGCCTTGGGAAACTCAAACACAAATCAGAAGGCATGGGTTTGCAAGTTACAGGGATTGAACAATTACTTTGAGAGCCTTTATTGAACCCCAAAGGTACTTAGCAAATCCCCTAAATATCAGGGAGAGTATGTGCTAAGGGCTTAGTGAGCAAATTGTCCTTTGCTACAATGTTAAGCTTTGTGGATCCTACATTTCCATAGCCTAATCCACTAATGGTGATAGGCAGTCACAATCGCTTTGTAACGGGGATGCTGACTTTTTCAAAGGATTAGCAAACTGTTAAGATTGCTTTAAAGCTATGCAGTCTTTTACTGAACAAAATGATGGCATTATCATTCTACCCTATAATCATTCTGTTTTTCTCAAGTTCATAGATTCATAGGGTTGGGTAATTGTATTATATGACACATTGTGCACAGCTCAGAACTAAATAAATGTTTCTCAAATGTGGCCTTTAGTATAATTTAGAGTTAAGTTTTCTAGGTCTGTTTATAGAATGGTAAAAGTCCAGTGCATACCTTTTAGGGCTCATGTATATGGACCTTTCTGATCTATGTAATGACGAAATCAACAAACTTTTTCTTTTTTTCAGACAGCAGTTGGTTGTATAAATGCATAAAGTACATTCTGTACCTGTTTTAAATAGAATGTTACAAAAAGGCATTTAAAGTGTATTTAAGTGGAGTACACACATTGCAAAAGCAATTTAGGCATATCTTTATTTAAACAGAGGCTATATGAATGTTTCACTTTACTAAAACCCATATACTTTGATTTTCAGAAAGATGCTTTTTCCAGAGTCTGTTTTAAATGTATGTGGAGGGAAGACTTTAACATTACTTAATTTGGACAAAAGTTGTTCTACCTGGTTGGTTTGAAAGTATGAATTCCATTGGTACTTATAGATTTACATATCATGTACATAGCTAGTCCAGGATGTCTAGTCCAGATTGGTTGAGCCTTTTTATACCTGGCATAGGTATAGTAGAAAGATGCAGTAAAGCTCAGTACAAAAATACCAATTTCCGAATTCAGTCAAATTTCTTAACCAATCTGACCAGATGTGCTCTGTATAGGAATTTACTGTTCAGAGCACCTCTAGTACCACTCCAGGCTGTATTATAAATCCATCTCAGGCTGTAACTGCCAAAGCTACGTAAGTCATCTGTCCTCATCCAACCATTACAAGATGAAAGAGCATGCAACATTGGGTTTCACAATGTTTGTTGAGATATCACCAATCTTGGTGGACCTTAATAGACTTAAGGTGCGTACACACTTCCAATTTTTATCGTTCCAATCGAACGACGAACGATCGTTTGGGCAAAAAATCGTTCGTAAAAAAGTAACCAACGACGCCGACGAACGAGGAAAGTTGTTGGAAACGAACGACCGGACCGGCGGATCGGATTGGGCGACGATCGTTGAACATCGTTCGTGTGTACGGTCGTTCGTTGATCGTCCATGGGCTGAGCATGCGTAATGAACGAACGCTCGTTCACTTTCCTGTCATGCACATAGTTCCTCTATCGCTCAAACGATCGTATCTATTGTGTGTACAATATCTACGAACGATCGTGTCGTTATCTCTATGTGCAAGATCGGTGCTATACGATCGTTCGTAGATATCGTGCAGGATCGTTCATCGTTCGTTTTCCAACGATAATAATTGGAAGTGTGAATGTAGCTTTAGAAGAAGTTTCACTCAAGTGGCACTTGGCACTATGTAGTATTTGCCTTGGCTTTTTTACCCGAAGTGACATAAAAGGAGGTAAAGAAAGGGGCAAAGAAATGAAACCAAGAAAGAGAGTAATAAGACGCTTTCAAAAGAGGAGAAGTGAGGGTGTTGTGGAACCACTGAATAGCTAATATAAATTAAAACATTTGATATTTAAACATTAGGATAAATTAAAACATTTGATATTTGAAAATGTTTTTAATCCTGTACCAGATTCATTCTAGGTTTGCAGGATTACCCAGCTTCACTGATGAAAATGTACTCCCCAGCCTTGCAGAGCGTTATTAAATCAGGGCCATAAAGAGAATAAGTATAGCTTGGCCAATATCTGTTAGATGGCCCCACCCTGTGGGACCACAGTGGAAACCTAAAATGTACCTAGATGCTAGTGCAGACTGGAAAATAAGTGGGATAATTTCACAAGCAGGGTATGTCATTTCTAATAATATCTCTGTGCATTCCTACATTGTATGCTATTAAACTTCCACCAAACTCCAGCCTTTACTTTTGTTTGCACACTTGCAAATAGTCTTCGCCTGTGCTAAATGCAATAAATCCTCTATCTTTGCTGCAGTCCATTTAATTTCATGTCTGATGGATTGTAAGGTCCCCCAGCTCCTCCCAATATGTGCTCTCCTGGTCCTCCCCTTTAAGCATTTTTGTTTTCTGTTCTGTCAGTTATTAAGTCTCATTTCAATTTCCCAGTATGGTCAGTCTGTTCAGGAATGTGCTGATACAGTGTGTGAGAGGCAGTATTTTGCACTGAGAAGTTTTTACTGTTACTGTTCTGTTGATATGGCGTTATGGGTTAATTCACACAAACTTCTGATAAACTTACAGTAAGTGGAGTCACAAAGCAGTGATTCTGCGAGCACAGACACATTATAAAACAGCTAGGGTTTGTGACTTATTGTGATATTTGCAGTGGAAGAGAAAAACTGATAACAATGTTAGTGAAAGTCAATTTGGGAGACTCAGCACAGAGGAAAGGAAGATATGAAACAAATGTAGGTTTTCAAAGTTGAGTTAGGTGTTACCACAGGAGAGAGGGTTGTTCTGATTTCTGTAAATAGAATAGATAAAGAGTTGCATGTACACTATAATGTACAGCATGTCTGCAGGGTTTAGGTTGGAGATAAGAATTGTGACTGTACTCTCTGATCTCTGAGTCTGCTTGCTGACTGCCTCTGATTGGTCACTGATCACAGAGATTGGCAGAGACTTTGAGCTCTTAGCTCTTGAGAATAGATATTTTGCAGCCCTCTTAATAACATGGTAGAGGCTAGGAGGTATAAAAAATAGTGCCAAGGGACAGTACATGGGGGAGGGCAGTGAGTTTTGAACATAATTTACAGGTGCCCACTAGAGCTTTTATTGTATAATCCTTAGCACATTTTCCTTGCCAGTTCATTATCTATACAATTGCAAATACTTGTTTTACCTATCCAATGAAGTTAAAGTGCAAAAAAATTATCTTAACATGTTGAAAAGTGATTATCCAAATATGCAATATACTTTAAGTGCATTAAGTCAAGGTTAATAGAATCTCAGCGGGTATTTCATCGCTAATATGAATTTTACTACTACAGAATTAATATGCTTTTTTATCCCTTTTGTAGTGGCACAAAACAGATTAATTAAACAGAAAAAATAATGTGTTATTCTCTGTTTGTTTTAACAAACTTTTATAGCAATCAATGTTAGGATTTGTTTAGGGCTGTTCGTAGATTTTGCTGTACCTACGCTGTAGAATAGAACTGTAGAAAAGAACTGGCGCTGGAAGCATTACAATGCAGGTCTTGTGAAACATCATAACCATGTCATAACTATATTTATATATTATTAGTACTTTAGTGACTATAAACATTGCTGGAGTCAATTGGTGCCATTTTTAATAATGTATAAAGTAGGGGGTTTTACAGTACCCTTTACCAAAACCTTGTTGGGATTTTAATGCTGGGTTATTTCACTTTGCTTAGGTGTATGTCTAAAGCTACGTACACACTTCCAATTATTATCATTGGTAAACGAACGACGAACGATCCTGCACGATATCTGCGAACGATCGTATAGCACCGATCCTGTACATACAGATAACGACACGATCGTTCGTAGATATTGTACACACAATAGATGCGATCGTTTGAACGATACAGGAAGTTACGTGCACCACAGGAAGGTTCGTTCATCACGCATGCTCAGACCATGGACGATCAATGAACGATCGTACACACGAACGATGGTCAACGATCGTCGTCCAATCCGATCCGCCGGTCCGGTCGTTCATTTCCAACGACTTTCCTCATTCGTCGGCGTCGTTGGTTACTTTTTTTACGAACGATTTTTGCCCAATCGATCGTTCGTCGTTCGTCGTTCATTTTGAACGATAAAAATTGGAAGTGTGTACGCAGCTTAAGATGTTTGAAAATGTTTGTTTAAAAATCTTACTTTGCATTTGAGGTATTACTGCTTGCTTCAATTAATGTAGTTTATTAAAGCACCATCTCTCTTGACATTTTAGACTAGCCTGTGATATTACCTAGACACTAATTTTGAATAATACAAAATGATATGTGATAATACAATATGCTTTAATTGCTTTTCATAGCATATGTTATGACAATATTTTGGTCTCATTGTCTTGTATTAGGTAAATCACACAACGTAAAAAAATGTGAGCTGCTGCAGAGACGTAACAATCATATCATATCATACCAAATGAATCATAGTTAACTGTGCTGTGAAAGAGGGGGTGTTTTACACAGATGACCACTAAATGCAGGTTTTATAACTATATGGGCAATAAGGAGTTGGGAGAGTTTGTTAGTGTGTTATGCCAGTGTGTTATGCCAAGTTAGCTTTAACTATGGATATGCAAACCTATTACCACAGAGAACCCTTTAACTCCACCAGGCATTAGGGTATTTCTTTAAAATATAAGGGAGCCTTTTAAGGTGGTTATTTATTTTATTTCCAACCAAAAACTAAAAAACACAATGCAAAAAAAAAAAAAAACAATATCAGTAAATTAATATTAATTAGTGATAATTGCTTGGACCATTGGACAAGACTTGAAATTCCTGAATATCCATTCATTTCTGGGCTATTTAAACTGGCTTGGTCTTGGTCTGACTTTCCACACCTTGCCCAAAGTGTAGAAAATAAATACTTATTTGTTAAATGATAGATTGAAAATTAGCAGAATTAAACTACTTGTCAAATGCATTGTGTATTTTAATTACCTTTTGCAAAATATATTAAAAAATTAAATTCAGTATAACAAGATATGGTCACTGTACTCCCATATGAAATAAGTTTACATGGCCCTAATTACCATCATATTAGCCTGTGCTACTTTTTCCTAATGTTATAATTGTCCATAATTACAGCAAGATGAATGTAATATATTTTTTCCCATTACAAAAAAAAAAAAGACACCAGCATCTGCCATAGCAGTCCTTATATTATGTTTTACTACTTTTATTGTTGCTGTGTGGCGTATGATCTACTGTGTTTTTAATCCTAATTAAAAACAGGCCAATGATGTCAGTATGAAGAATTATATTATTTTCTTATTTTGTACACCCACTTGTTTGTACACACCAGCCTAATTCCAGCATACGAAGAACTGCAGCCCGAGGCAAGTTTTCTTCAAATTCTAATCCTAAAATCTATAATACTAGCAATTAAAAGTTAGACATTTTATATATGTTTTTTTTTTATTTGCCACAAAGTACATTAGCAATTCTGATAGACTAAATTAGCAAAGTATTTTAGTTACTTTTTCTTTTATGGACATTGCAAATTTTTATTTTGCCTTATGAATAGCAACTCATGCAACCCCAGCAGTGCCAAAAATTACTTTAAGAAGGCAACAGCTCTTACTTTAACCCTGAACACACTTTACAGGGCATTTTAGATTAGTTTGAGATCATTTTAAATTTTACAATACAATAATGAACTATCTGTAAAAACAACTTTAATTAGTTGTTTGTTTCATAACCCTTTGAAGTGGAACTGACAAAATAATCAAATCAATTAAACATGTTTTATAAATTACAATTTGTCTATGTTTTCTAATCAACAACATTTTAGTTTTAAAAAATAAATAGGAAAAAAATGAAAGCCATGAGCCATAGCAAGCAATGTAACAAGGACCAAATGCAACACCAAGGGATTCCTAAGAATCCTGCAGCAAACCCAGTATGGCCAAAATATAGGTTGACTTTAGGTGTATTTTGCCCACCTACCTCTTTGTCTTAGCAAGTCTTTGCATTCTGTTATCAGGGAGAGGTAGAAAAAAACATTGAGTAACAACTTCCTACCGGTCCCCTTGTACATATGTTGCTATATACTACTGTACATACTATAAAGAGAAGAAGCGGAAATAAACATACGTACTCTACCCTACGCTGTATCAGGAGTGGTAGTATAGATTAGAAGTCTCTACCCCTTCCTATCTCTCAGCTAATGAAGAACACACGTTGTTCTACTCTATGGCACTCCTCTGGTCACTAAACTAATACCAGCCACGTGGCACTCCATCTATGTATTTAAATTGAGCAGCTCTAATTACATTCCAAGAATCTCTGTAAAGTTTATGAAGGATGCACTAGTTTTCTTACACTTACCAGTATTTAGTAACACATTCCATACATAGATATTTGCTACAAAACTGCAAATAACTTTGTTTCCTTGGCAATGAAGTCTACAACACATCATCTGATCTCATGAACAACTGTATTCTAAATTTAATAAGTACTCATGGAAAATTCCATCTAGTGAGAAACAGCAGAAACCCTTCTCCTAAGCAGAACATTATGACTATAATACAATCTACAATTTAATATGTGTGTAAACGTGGAAATATATGATGATTTATTCTGATTAATATTCAGTAATAGCATTTTCCAAATTTGTGTAGTCATGTTTTGTATGATTACACCATATACATTAAACTACTTTTTAAGCTACTTTTCCCTGGGGTTGACTGATAACTTTTGATTTCTCTTGTATTTTCAATACAAACTCCCTACACTGTGCAGACAAAAGCACTTTCTTTATTATGAAAATTGTGGAGGCTAGAATGGAGCCCATTACCAGGGTGCGAGGCCGAAAGACCTAATATTAATTGGTGCAGATTTGAAATGTATGGCTGTCAGCGACTTCATTAACAGGACTGAAGATGCACTCAGGGCAAAGCTACAATCAGACAGAGGTGACCCAGAGATGCCTTTGGTACCAAGCTGTGACTGTGTTCCATGACCTAGAGTTTGTAAATATGTCTAATCTGGGTCGTCAGATAAATTCGGAATTGCCAAGGAGGTGGAACTAAAAGAAAATCTCTTCAGTGAGGTCACAGCCAGAAAATATAAACTGGTACAAATTTCAAATCTTCATGCTCGAAAAATTTCAAAAGAAAAGCATTGATTGGTGTTTCAGTTTACTATAAAGCAGATACAGACTCATTTATTTTTATTGAAATTTTTTAGTAATTTATGCAATACAAATATACACAATATACAAAAGGAAAAAAGAAAAGGAAAAAAATCAATCATGATTTTTTTTTTCTTTCAGACTCATTTACATGTTTCAAGATAATTTGTGTGCACTTGTAACATATTGTGCTGTATGGAAGAAACGAAAATGTTTTAATGCTCCAAAAATCATATACCCAAGCTTTCACAAGGCCATGACATATGGTAAGAGATCAGGATATAATGTAAAGGCATGCAACAATGGTTTTTTGTTTCTTCAAGGAGCTTTTGTATTTTAACACATTTATGTCAAATTAGTGTTACAAGGAGGTTAACTGCAAGTCAAATGAACTTGTAAATTCCAAACAGTCTTAAAAGTATCTTTAACTGATGTCAAATTATTGCCATTAACAAAAAAAACAGACTGCAGACACTGGTCCTAAAAGTGCTAAAGTACTTGCAGTTAGTCCAGGATTCCTGTGTTTCTGCAGCATTGCTAACTTGAATTAATGTAAATTAATATTAAGTTCACATTCAATCCATAGCCAGTTAAAAATAAATTTGGGCTTATACAAACACAAGAACTCCTAGGGTAGCGGAATGAAAAAAGCCGCTCTAAAGAGTAAGAAATTAAGTATTTTCAAGAGGCAAACCTAGCTTGTACTTTGCATTCAAGTGTTCCACTGTATCTTGTAATGCTTATGTATTGTTTGCATATGCATATACTGTATGTTGATGGTACACTAGAGGCGAGAGTGCAGCTGGAAGGCAAGGCTCACAGGTGCATAATAAAGAGTCCACATTCATATTCTCTTTATTTAACAAAATTATATTCAAGAATATAACAGCTGCAATGCTCATTTATTCAAATCTGCATCAAAATGTATATGTTATTAACATCTGTAAATTACCATGAATTACAATTTTAAATTTTCCTAACACAAAAAAGAATACATTCTAAATATTTCAACTATGTGTATCATAGTGGAAAATGCATAAAGATGGAAAGGTTATGTTAAGGTAAAAAAGTATTGATAATTTAGATGATAACAAATTCCAGCATACATTGTAAATCCAAAGTTAATACATAGAGATGAAATTTAAAAAGTAAAATAACTGTAAAGGGTTAAGACATTTTTCATGCTGTTTTTTTTACTTTGCACTGCCCTAATGAAAAAGTTTATAGAGGCTCATTTCTTGGTTCAATAATTTTCTGTATGACTTACTCTGAAAATACAATATGTTACATAAGGCATCTTGCAGAGAAAACAGGAAATAACTTGCAAATAGTGACATTGGTAAGGGACCTTCACTGCAAGAAGAGGAAAGTCAATGCATGATAGCAAAGAAAGTGCTAAAATGCCAAAAAGTATATATTTTCTTAACAATGTAGCACACACCATTACATATTATATAGTCATTGTGGTGTGCTGCATTGCATTGGGCTATAGTTTACAATGTGTAAAAATGCAATTCACAATAATTGACACTACAATGCACAATGGAGTGTGAATGGGCCATATAAACTTTACCTGTTCCAGTTAAGCAGAAGTATCTGTAGGCAATGTATATTCTGCTGTAGGCATTCTTACCTGCCTGGTTGCTTTGTGGAACTGTCAAAATTGCTGAGCTGCGAGTTAGTTTTGGATAGAGTTGTAATACCTTGTTAGTTTGTTTTTTGCCAGTAAAATTTGTATCACAACAGCAAACTAACTCTTACATTTTATAAATAAAATTATGTTTTCCACTAACTTGAGTACCAGTTAAAGAGATGTCCCGCCATGGTGACACAGCAAGAAATACAATTCTGGAAATGTTCAATCCTTTCTCTATGCTATCCAAAACAGCAAAAAAAATCTAAATAGTGTTAGCAGCCTCTATAACTAGTCTGACACTAAACTGTTTTTTTTTTTATAGTTCGTGAGAGACCCTATTGATGTATGTAAGATGTCTTGTACTTTAGAACATAGCTAAATATTTCAGACCTTGAGATGTGGGCTTAACACAGTCACATATGGCATCTTTGAATGGCCCTCCAGCAAAATCCCTAAAAATGGCTGCTGATCAGCAGAGTAAGTATCTATCATGTGCTCTTCCAAGATGTTGATGGCAATTCAGAAGTCATACATCTGCCACCTGCTGTCTCATCTGACAAAACCACATGTGAAGGCTTCATTTCATCACAGACCATCAAAGAATGAAGTATTCATCTGAGAATGGCCTGGAACAGACAGGCTCAACATCAAGAACTTTCAGGATTAGGATCTTCCAACACTAAGCCAATTACTGCTTGCTAAACACTATCAGTCCATTTTAAAAATTGCAAAGAGGACCTGTTTTCTACAAAGTGCAGCAACCTAATAATACAACACAAATAATATATTATAGCTAACACAATAACATTTTTATATTTGCTTTTGGTAATCCCTTACTGATTATTCCGGGAAATGCTTGCTGCTAGCTAGCCACATTTGTTGTATAACCTGCATAAAAATGTATGAGTCTAAAGCTAAACCGCTGCTATATTGTTCAATAAAACAGCAGCAGGAATTATCTTTGACACGTATCTTGCTAAAAAGTTATGTTATTAATGGCAACCATACATAAACAGATAACATTTGCCTAAATTACTTTAGAAACAGGGCTCTCATCTAATAAGGGCAATCTCAGATTAAATCGAATATCACAGAACTGAAAAAAACTGTAATAATGTTACTGAATTAAATGATTCAACATGAAAAGTCTAAATGAAAACAAATTCTGACATGATATTCAGCATTAGTATAACTTTTATTATAAAAAGCTATGCTTGTACTCAAAATGGGTGACAAGTCATCAGCCATCAGACAGTCTGAGTATTTGTATGACATATGTACAAGGCCAATTTATGGCAAAGACAGCTTTGAAACTTCTAGCTTTCTATGAGTGGAGCATGAAACAATAAAAGTAAAAAATTAGTAGAATAGTAAATTATTTTACCAGATTTTATTTAGGCATGAGTAGAAATGCCAAATGCAGAGGAGTTAATGGACAAGTGCATATATTTTTAGTGATACTAGACAAAACTCTAAAAATAAAAGTCATGTTCGTCATTTTCATGGAATCTGGAATCTTCAGAAGGGAGCCATCAAATAGTGCTCCCTCACTAAGGAGTGTAAGTACAGTTCCATGTTCCAACTCTAAAAACAAACGTTAATATATCCACAGAATCCAGCAATGTAATCCAATATCAATCAGGATGAACAATGACCCGCCAATGTGTACAGTTGGACTTATACTGTTAATGACAGACTCCCTGCATTGCAATAGCAAAGGGTGAAGACAATTTTTATTTATAGTATTTTGATTCCTATGTGAACTGTACATTTTTCTTTTAACCAATTCCAAAAAAGGGATAAGTATCCCTATACTCCCCCGGGAAAGGGTGGGTATCTTGTGGCCCCTTTATTAAAAAGAAATTAAAGGGACCTTTCAATGGAAATTCTGTAGAAAGTTGAAACAGTTTGTGCTGCCATATTGATTTAATGGAAATGCACCATTCATACCAATGATAAAATGTATACAGTGTCAATGGAAATTAATTTAAAGTTTACCAGTCATTACAGATATATAGGTTAACCGAAAAAATACTGAATGTGTATACCCTCAAATGAGGTTAATCTTACATAACAATGATAAACAGTATTTACTGTTTCATATATGTATATATATATATATATATATATATATTTATATATATACATATATATATGTTTAGATCAAGATGGCAATCAGCGCTTTAAAACCTGTTTATATTTGTTTTGTTGGTCATTTTTTCGTGTCACCTTTTTTAATTGCATATTATCTGTAAAGAAACATTATAAACCAGACTATGTATAGAATAAACTGCATTTTATATATAACAACACTACCTATTTTAAAACTAACACTAATCAAAATGGAAAATAAAACTTTCTTTTTTATTTTGTTAACATATATTATTATTGTTACACAGTATTTATATAGCAACAACATATTATGCAGCACTGTACAAAGTTCATAGTTGACTGTCCCTCAAAGGGACTCACAATCAAATGCCCCTACAATAGCCATGTGTCTTTAATACAGCCTAAGGTCAATTTTGGAGGAAAACCACGCAGACACGAGATTTGAACCTGGGACCTAGCGCTGCCAAGGCCAGAGTGCTAACCACTGAGCTAACATACCTATATATATATATTTTATATTAATTTATATATATATATTGATACGAAATCTAATACGTTTGCAAGGCAATACTGGCCAAAGTAATGTGTATATTGTTTCACTATCTAAAACAACAACAATGATTTTATTGGATATACAGAGTAATCAGTAATCGGCAGAAATGTTGAGACTGTTGTGGTCAATAGAGATTCTGCAGGTGCTAAGTAATTCCCTATCTTGATTCAGCAGGTCAACATGCAGAAAGCTGACCCAGGAAACGGTAATGGTGAACCAAGTAGTATCAGATCAAATATACAAATGTTTTGCCTGATAAAAAATGTAAACATGTCTGTATTTTAACAACATTTTATTTGCTGTTCTCATAACATATTTAGCTGTGTTCCACTTTAAATTGTAGTGACAGCCAAGACAAAGCATTTATCATTGAGACAACAATCATGAATCCTTTAAGTGGTGCTGGGACATCACACAGATATGACTTTTGCAGCACAAGAACATGACTACACTGAAGGACTTTTGGAGGTCTCACAGTGGAAAGCGAAGTCTTTTGCAGAGTAGTCCACCCTCAACTGAGAGGATATCTCATACCCGATTCACAGCTTAAAGCTCAAATATGTTTGTTTTATTGGGTCCAATAAACACGAAAGTGTATATTTATAGCTGTTCACCGGCACAGAATGCCAATCTTTATTATCAATATGAATGAGAAAACAATGAAACCACATATATTTGCATTCAGCATTTCACAAAGGTGTATAAGTTAATACATGACAAAACACACAAGGAATTGTCAAACTCCAAATGCCCTCCCACTAAGCACTTAAAAGCCTTTGCTGAAGGATTTTCAGGCTGACCCTGGGACTCATCAGTAAAAATGACAAGATTTACTGACAACCTATAATATTATTCAGTTGGTGGCTTACAGATAGCTTACTGCAAGCGCAGATCTGAATTATTATAGCTGGCAAGAGCCATTTAGCTTGTGACAAAACCTGTCTTCATATTTGCATGTCATGATCTATAGAATTACTGATCACAGCCCTTTGTAATAACAGTTTATCTTCTACACTTCCCTGTACATTCCCAAAGGCATTTAAAACATATGATATCCTTCCACTCAGGCATATGTGTGTAATTTAAGATTATTTGGTTATCAGAGTTAATTTATTTTATTCTTAAGTATTTCTTTACACAGTTTAAAAAATGATTAATTTGCTAAGTAGATCTTAGGCGGTATATCGAAGAAATTTTTTCACGTGTCCTTATTTTCTAGAAGCAACTACACCACAATAGTAAATAGTTTATTCAAAGACATACCTATAAAATAATTCTGATGATAGTTATCTTTACCTGCTGTCTGTGTCTAGCAAACTCCATCCATCAATCAGAAATCTTGTGCCAAAGTTTAAAGGATATCTGACACTCACAAGTGGTGGTTTCTTGATTTCAGTAGAAATGTTTTACTGAAGAGAGCAGAGTTCAGCGTGGGCGCAAGGAAGGGTATTAGATAAAATACCTTGAAAACCTATTATAGTGCTATTAGATGTCTTTTCTAGATTGCTGTATAATAATTGTGTAATATCAAAATATTCATTCTGCAACATGTTTATTATAGCTCACATGGCCTGTGAGGATTTCTCTACCAATGTGTTGGATATGGGTAATTACAGTTAATTATTAACCTGCATATAGGGAAATCAAGAGTTATCAGTTAACCCCAGGGATCTACAATCAAGGGAAAAAACCTTATTTGGTTGCATTTGAAATATATTGGAAGCAGCAGCCAGTTGCCCTGCTATATTAGATAAGTGTGCTTATATCATTAGATAAAAATAAAGGAGTTTATTTTCTAAAGAAACATAGGGCCCTAATTTTTTCCTCTTCAAGCTCTGAACCTGGGTGATCCAGCAAACATGGAATGGATCTGAACAATGATTTAAAGTGTTTGCCAGAAAATAAAAAATTCATTCCAGGTTTGCTGAATCAAACAGGATGGTCTATAGTCTGAATTCTTGGAGAGCTTTAATAAATCATGCCGATAGTCAGCTCACTTAGCAAAATTATTTATCCTCTCGAAATAGAATTTTAACTTAGTTAAATAATAAATGTGGTGACAATTCACTGTGCAAATAATACTCATTGACATATAAACAAACATACTTAAGACCTTTAGTAACTGAATCACAAAGTGTGGCTACATACTTAAAGTTTACACATGTACAATATGTATTTTTTTTTGCTTTACAGAGTGTGCGTGTATGTTACTTATCTGGCAAATATCACACATTTATTCAACTATACCTTATATACTCCTAATTATAAAAGACACAGAGGCTGTTGATTCATGGGTATCTGATTACTAAAGGGAATCAAGAAGAATGTATCTATTTTTTTGCCTTCCTCTTGACTAACTTCTTCCTATGAATCAACTGTTCATATAGGTTTATTTCCCTTGTGGTTTAACTTGGTGAACTTGTCTTTTTTCAGTCTGTCTAACTATATAACAACCCTTAGATTGTTTTCTAACTGCACAATTTAAGACTGTGCAAAAACATTATCGAATGACAACAGAATTATATTGCTGTGAACAAACAGAGGAAATGTTGTATTCAACTTACTTACTGAACCCAACAAAAGTGAAAGCAGCTTTGTAGAACACGTTTGAGTTTGGTGGCCCATGCACACTTGTTTATTTGACAGCTGAAAGACTGCCGGTCTAAAATCAGAAAATAAGGGTCAACCCTTTACCCCCACCCAAGGTGACACACCACAATAAAAACACATTTTCTAGTAGAACTAGGAAGCATTAAACTTTTGCTAGGAATCTAATGCTGTCTAAGGCACTATGGTGTTTTTTCTCATATTTGCTAATAATTTGCCAACTAGACAAAGGCTAATATCTGGTTTTAACAATTAACAGTATTATTTGTCAAGGTTGCCATGCAGTGTGATTATATCACGATGACCCTTTTTGGAACAATATCACTAACTTGAAAAGGCCCCTTATTTATTGATGTACATTATGTGTGTCCAAGGATGGGAACACTGACTAGAAAACCAGCAACTGTTGAAATGTTGGATTGCAAATTTTGGAATTCACAGAAAAAAAATAGTATGCAAATGTGTTTTACTTTCTAAAAATATTATCTAATCCCTTATCTGTGATTGTCTGGAAACTGTATTTGGTCATCATCATGTGCAGCTTATGTTATTAGCATTATATTTTTGTGAAAGAATAGCAATCGTTTAGTAACAGTTATAATGTCAAATTTTAAACTCTACTGGTTACCTGTTGCTATTCCCATCTAATATATACCCCCACATATGTATATAATTGCTATTCCTATCTAATATTCCCATCTAATATATACCCCCAAATAAGATGTCTCATGCTAATCGATGATTCAAATATTTCCTAGCTGTGGCTCTGTGCAGTGTTGGCTTTGCTTAGTCTTTTACATACATCCCATGCAATGATTCTCCTATCCAGTAGTTTGCATTATCATTGTTTGTTTTAGGTGAAAACGATTCTATGGACTATTTACTAGTTCACTTTCCTAAAATGTTTTTTTATTTTCCTTTTATATAACGTTTATGGGGCAAGTAACAAGCAAACCTCAGTGATAAGGATATACATTGAGTCTTGAGTGTCTAGGATCCAGAGGGCTACATAGGGATCTATATGAAAACTAACACAGGCAATCACAGGATGTCTGCACTACACTTTCCTTTCTGTTTAGGTAGTGTTAGTTTTATGTTAAGGTTTTCAAGCAGTAAAATGAAAAATGACTTCATAACTAGAATATTTGTTTAACTAGAACAATGAAAAGTTGAATAATGATTTTATTAAGAATGGAAAGCTGTTATAAAGTACATGAGTACTTTGGAAGCTGTGATAATAAATACCAGTTGATATGTTCCACAATATACATGTTTAATTTCTAGTCTATTTATTCCAGTAAGGAAACATTAACTTTTTGAAGTTAATTCCTTACAGAGTTTTTGTTATCTATATTTCTCATTTCAGAAAAAAAAATCAACATTTGACCACTTGATTTAATTTTTAGAGCCTCTTGCCTGCTATATGTTATATGCTATGAAATAACCTTTGGGGAGTGTAATGCTTCATGCTAGAATGAAAGTCTTCATGCTTGTAAGTTTTAAATGAAGGAACAAAGCCATAATTCACAGATCACTAAACACCCACACAAAAATACATACACTACGTGGTCGTTTTTTCTCACTTGTGATTTTCTAATCAGCTTAGTCTGTTAATTATTTGATTAAAAAAATGAAGTGTTTCTTGCAAAATACTCAGAGAGAAAAATATACAAATGATCATATGATTCTATTTTTTTTCTCTTTGATTAGTATTTTCCATTAACTTTCGGTAAAGTGGTTCTCAGTACACACTGGACAACTTGAACAGTCAAATAATTCTAGAATATAAAGTCATCTAATTGGCCAAGAACTTTTGATTAAAGAACAATAGTTTTAAATGTGCAAAATAATGCCCAATGGTATACTAAAATGTGTAATCAAAATAGTTTCAAACTGCTGTAACAAAAAGCTGCTCTCTCCTTTAACATAAATCTCTTGCTATATACCATATAGTCCAATCAACATGACATAAAACTGCAAAGGATTAGAGGAATACTTTCTACAGCACACTAAAGCTTCTTTTTTTTCTTCAAGTTAAACAATGTATCTTATATTGAACAAATCCCTGTTTTAAAGCAGAATCAATTGAAAGAAAACATTTTATAATATAACTAAGGTCTTGGTGAATATGATACTATAATACTGCACTAACAAACACCCTATTTTTACAAATGCAAACTTAAATTCTCATTTAAAATTAGATTGGTAATATTCCATTTGGTGATCGTAATTCATGAATAGATCATTTCAATTTTACCTGTATACACAAAGGTGTCATCACATGCAGTCTGCACTAACTGATAAGCCCCATACAGACAGCCAGGGCGAATTGATGATCATCATTAGGTGCCTGCTGTACTCACATTAGATTTTTACCTAACACAAGCATGACTGTTCCTCTTTCATGTACATGTACATTCAAAGTGAACACAACTTCAATTTACCTTTTCTTTTCATAGTTATTTGAACACCTTTTCTCCTATAAGCAGAGGATATGCAGACTAGACAGACAGCAAGTCAGGTTGGTGCTAGTAATACCAGGAATTGTTTAGTATAAAAAGGGTAGGCACAAAACTAGTTGTTGGTGGGCACCAAATATTGTGTGCCTACAGGCTCTAGTGATCACAATGCAATCTTTAATACAGTGCTATTGGTTATAGGGAAATTTCTAGGTGGTAGTTTAATAATAACTAGAAGGCTGGAAGTCATTTATGTATAAAATAGCATAAATCTGACCTACTTCTCCCAATGCAATGAATGATGTAAATCTCTTAACAATGCCTTAATGTAACATACGCTAATATAAAAAAGAAAGGAATGGGGAAACATTATGGAAAAGTGTAAAATGGGTACATAGACTGCACTAAGTATTGTACTACATAGAGTACTGTCAGAAAAAGGCTTTTATTTGCTGCTAAAAATCAAAAGCATTATTGCAAGCATTAAAAAGTAAAATAAAATAATGCATGCATTTATTAGGATAATTGGGTAAGAGTACCTAAATGTGATCATCCCTATCAACTTTTACTTTGAAGCACATAGAAATGAATAAGCAAGCAGAGCCTTGACAAGATTTGACAAAATGTTATGTTATTTATTATTGGATTGGTACAGTATGTATAAGGCTGGTACAGAGAAAAGCTACCATATAGGTGTAACTGCACACAATTTACTGCCATAGAAACATGGTGTTTAACCAAGTAAACCTAAGCAAAGAAAGGAAAGACAACCTTCAAGTATCCAGTACAACTTCTAAACATTCTATAACTTGCTGTTGCACACTTCTCACATTGTTACTGATTATAACCTTTTAAGGCAAAAATATGATCCCCTCAAAAATAAATTTACTTTATCACATTCGATCTATAGCAAATTTGTATCTGTATCTTATAGTACTAAAAACCGTATAACTGTAACCAACCTATTTGTGAATCATTTTAAGATTTACATGGTGATCCCAAATTCCACTCTGTTTGCCAGTTAAGGTAAGTATTTTATTTTGGAACCAGAAAATCAAGAAAAAATTTAGAACCTCAGACAGGTTACTCTATTGCTGATTGTTTCTTTCTTGACCTGCTTTTACAGGCTACTTAAGGAACAAGAAGTAAGGTAAGTTTTTAACAGCAGGACAAAATATGAGAGGAGTGCTTGTCAAAGGCACAGAAAGACACAGACAGTAATTGAGTAACTTGACCAAGTTTCTAACCTTAACTTTTTCTTTTTTAACTAAATAATCTCCCATCAGTTCATGTCCAGGTTGGAATTTATGGGAAATATCGAATGAAGAGGAGATCACAAATAAAACAAGAAACTTATCACTACCTTATTCTGTCCAAAACGTAAAACTTAACAAAAGTAAAAAAAGTTTTGGCTTTGTGTCAATGTAAAAATTTGAAACTTTATCTAAAAAAAAAAAGTTTTGAATATTATAGAGCTTCCATTAGACATTCATAACTCTTTGCTTTTTCAATTGGGGGGATTCCACTTTTCTTAAAATGCCAGGTCTGATATAATAATATTTTCTTTTTAGAATGCACCACCAGCCAATAGCAGCAGAAAACCAATGTTCACATTAATTACCATTCATTGCTGCAGGCTCCATATAACATAAAATAAACTGGTGTCAATTATTCCTGCCTTGCGATTATATCAGAAAATAGTAGTAATAAGATAAACAATACTAGAGGGCATATAATAATATATACATTATAGGTATAACATACCCCAATAATATACCCCAAGGAGAGTGTCAACAACATATCAAAACCTTCATCAACAAGAAAATGAAATGTTGCTTTAAAAATGTCACTGATGATTTCATAAAACATAGCTTCCATCTTATTTTCAACCAATTGTATGTCAAACTAAATAAAGCTATTTGTAATAGTTTTTTTCTATTCATGCAATGTCCTTTAAAACATTATTTCACTGAATTAAAGGCTAAAGAAATACAAATTTATAATGGTACAGTTTCGTTATGACTGTTCGTTAAGTAGAATTAAAACCTAAATAGAGAATTATACTATACTGATGTAAGCCAGGGATAATTGATTTAATGTTTAGTGATAAAAAATTGAAGCTTGAAAGCTCATATCATAAAATTTACAGGCTCTTGAGGCAAAATGTAAATTATAAAAGTTCAGTTGTCAAGAGTACTTTGAAGCTCTTTTATGCATAAAACAGTAAAAAATGGTTACACATGAGAATATTTTTCTTTGTGTTTGACTCAAGATGAAATCTCATTACTGTACATTGTATAGTTATTTCATGGTGGCAAACAGGTTACAGGTAAGACCAGGCGTCCTCAGCTTCAGTCTTCACAGGTTACAAGCAGGGTGGATTTTGAGATATACATAAAGCTATATTCTGACTATTTGTAAACCATTTCCTTATTTTGTATTTTATAATAGTATTGAAAATATGTAAGGATTTGGCCCACAAAGAATGAAGTTGAAAAACACAAGCGCTGTCCAATAAAATTTCTAATTGGGGCTTATTAGGGTTTGAGATCATAGTTCTTATGAATCTTGTTTTACTAGGCCAAAAGGAAGTGTTAAAATCAGAGTAGCAATCTGAATGAATAGATTTGCTTAATAATTGTCTTTCTTGTACAATGAATGACCAGATATTTAGTGGATCACCATCCCACTGAGAAACATGCACGCTCCACAACGGGCTCTCCCTGCAGTGGGAGTGGAGCCCTGCCTATGTCACAGGGAATCCTGAACCCTACCTCACTGAAAATGGGCGTTTCTCATGCCCAGAGCAGGCAAACATGCATTCACGCCGCCCAAACCCTGCTCCACTCACCTTAATTTGGCGGGATTTCTTTAAAGACAGTCTCTGACTGTCAATCCTAACAGACCCTGCTTGTGTGATGGAGGCAATGCAAATCTATTCATTTAGAATGCTACACTATATTATACCACTTTGAAGTACCTGTACTGGACTACATTTTCACATGTGTAAGTTGAGCATATAAAGAAAAACACCTATGTATGTAGATACTTAGTACTTATTGACATGAACAATAATAGTCACAGTTCTGAATCCTTTCTGTTATTTTAGAGACACTGACAGCCTATTCATTGCTTCTATCCAATGGCTTTTCTTCAATACTAACAACATCACAAAAGTAAGTATATTATCGTTAATGTACATAAAATCAACCTTATACATATTTTATATAATCCAAAGATTTGAGATATATATTCATATATATATGAAATATGTACGGAAAATATACCATTGTTGAACATATCACAAGTTATGTTATTTTTAATGTATCACTCATGCCTATGTAAATGCACTATTATATGCACCAATATGTCAGCATTCATTTGTTAGTTTATTATTATTCAAAATTATAAAAACTACCTGCAGCTATGATAGAATTCTTCCTATCTCACATATGTATTGATATAAGATGTTTTTGATACGTGATACTTTATATTCAGATGTTAAGATCTATCTTCCTTTGTATATTTGTTGCATGTATCTAAACCGCCCCAGTCCCTACAAACCCCTGAAAAAGCCTTGTTAGGCGAAAAGCATTGAGCATATCAGACTGGCACGGTTATCGTTTGATTATTGATGTGTTAGTACAACTATGTCTAGCATGAATATCCCACCATAGTGGTTCATAGAGCATGAGACATCCTTTTCGTTGGGATGTTCTTGGAAATATTTTATCCAGCAGTATGCATGTTCCATAAGCAAGCAAGTTCTTGGTGAAAATGTAATGCAACTCTGGATGGAAATAAATGTTTTGACATTGCATATGCTTATTAAAATTTACCATGGCGAATGTGTGCCACAATCAAAGCTAAAGGAAAAGGACCTCCCTTCAGTCCTGAGTCCTCTAGGGAAACTCTTTTGTCTATCTCCTATACTACTTACTAGGTGCAGGCAAACATTGAACTGAAGACAGAGAAAGGGAGTACTGGTAAAATGAAAGATGATCTTGTCATACAGAGGGCCACGATGAGTGTAGAGGGACAATGCAGAGACCAGATGGGGCACAATGCTCCATATGAAAAGCCAAATGACTGGCTTCAGTAAATCAAAAACTAGTAGTAAGTAAGTAAAGTAATTCCAATAAGGTATGCCTTTGAGGATGTCCAAGGAGGGAGACCTCATGCTTGAGTAGGAGTAGATAGAGCTTTGCTGACTTGCATTCCAGGGTCAAGCTGAGTTTAAGGCCTTGATTTATGAAAGCTCTCCAAAGCTGGAGAGAATACAATTTCAGAAGTGAAGCTGGGTGATCCAGCAAGCCTGGAATTGATCTGGTCCAGGATTAAAAACATTTTGCTAGCAAATAGAAAATGATTTTAGGAAATCCATTCCATGTTTTCTGGATCACCCAGAGAGCCTTAATAAATCAGGTCCAAAGAGTCAAGTGTTGGGATTTGAACAGCTTTCAAATCAACAACTCAAGCTCATGCATTTAACTGGCAATATCACATGGCCTGGTATAGAGCTAGAATATGCACAAGGCCCAACAGAGGGGTTGCTGACATACTTGTAAGAAAACAGGGGTAGGGCAAACAGAGCCAATCACCGCTTCCACAGATGACCAGTCTTGCAATCCAAAGCAGACAAAGGTAAAGTGGATGGACTCTCAAATGTACTGCATGGTTCCATGTGGCTTGAATAAGAATCAAGTAGTTCACCAGACCTTGTCAGTTTTGTGGAGACTGGATTTTGAAAAACTGCTGTGTAACTGGGTTCCACTCAAAGAAGATGGCCATGGTTTTGTGTTCCATGAGTCCTGGTGAGGCCAAAGTAGGAGGAGAGCTATGATTTTAAGCTGTGCTCTTGGCACCGTATCATCCCGTAGTGTCAACTCTGTGGAAAACATGGACCACCAAGTGTCCTGCATCCCACTCACTCTCTGAGATAAGATGCCTTTCTTACACCTTGGCATAGCTGTTCAACAGGATTCAGTTGCCCCGTAATAAAATTTCCTGAGGAATTAGCGGGGGCCACACTGAAAAAGCATGCTCACACCATCATGTCCAGTTCACGCCTCCAAAATTAAAGGTTTTAACAAGAATGAGGAAAAAAAGAGAGAGTAAAGCAATTACTTTATTTTATGCAAAAGCAGATTTTTTTTAGACCTGCTTACCCAATGAAACCTCATGTAGTCATAAGATAATTGTCCTCATGTAAAAAGGTTGGGGTAATAAAATAACTTTAGACTCTTGAGAAGTTAGCTTTTATGTTGAGTTGTTATGTGGAATGTTCTTTTGTAACTAAACACAATAAGAATGACAATTCATGATGTATTATTGCAATTCTAGGATACACAGCACACTGTTATTTTTGAGTAAAAGACATATTATAAATTTCATAGTACAGTGCATTACCATTTGTTCCAGACTGTACTGCATTACTACCTTTGATGAAACTTAATGGATGTATATTTTACTGGAAGACTACTTTTTACAGCTTCTAATATTTTAGAGTACTTGAAAGATTGTCACTAACTGAAACTCTATTTGATCCTCAGCAATAGCCGTTTAACATAATGAACATCATAATTCTCTAAAAGTCTGTAGGCTATTAGGCAGAAAAGAAATAACTTGTTCCTAGGTCGAAATCTTTACAAAGTTCAGTAGGTGAAAATAAAAATTATATTTATATACACAGATTAAATGATTAAAATCTAAAGACCTTTCTTTGTTACACAAGACAATGTTGGATGATAATGTATACATCATACAAGGCATTGTATTTTTTTATTACAGTGTTTACTATTTTGTTTTATGTTTACATTTTTGTACTAATAAACTAAAATCAAAAGTATTTAATACGTGTAAAAGTCTATAAAACAACAGGGTAGAAAATTAAAGATAAAATAGGTTTTGCATTATAGGTGTATATTTTCTTTGTTATTGATATTGCCAAAAAGCAAATTTTCTTTATTCTGATATTTTTTATAATTATTATAATTGGCTTATTTATAAAACATCAATACATTGCACAGTGATGTATAATAAATAAGGGCTGCGGTTGACAAACCTGCATACACAGGAAGTGAAAACTATGACGCAGGAAGTGCCCAATCAAGATAACAATCTTAGAGTTAGGGAAGCATAATATACAATCGGTAGAATGGAACTGTGGATAACTAGCTTTGGTAAGAGAAGGATAAAGACATGTAGGAAAGTTTTAGGAGGTAGGTTTTGAGACCTTGCTGCAATATGGTAAAGGTCGGAGGAAGCCTAATAAGATGAGAGAAGGGTTCTCTTCAGTTTCCCAGAATGTCAAGGAAGACTTGGACATGTAGACGACATTACTCAATCAAATTTACCATAATGCAATTTACCATAATGGAATTGAAATTGAAAGAGTTACTGACCCTCCAGAGTTAATGTTGAAACCAAACTGGATATATGTTACTATAATGTATGTGAAATAATTATGTATGAAAATGGATTTAAAGCAATACATAATTAATGATTTTACCTAAAAATCAGTAAGCCTAAACCTCTTTTTTTCACCTTTTTCATTAAATTTACCATAATGGAAAATTTAGTGGAAGTGATAAAATTCATAAATCCAAGCCATTGATAAAAATGCATTTTTCACACTCGGAGAGACAGGATCACTAGGGGGCGCTATGGTTTGCACAGAGTCAAAGCAGTAGCCAGGTTTTCTTCAGAGCCTCTGATGCTGAGGCTGTTGCGCTGCTGGTTACTGCCAGGTTGTGGTCCTTGGGCACACCAAGGTGGGCAAAGCACTGTACCAAATCACAATGCAGAAGGATAGTCAAGGAAAGCCGGGGCCGAGACAGGCAGCAAGCAAGAGAGGTCAGGCCACACGCCAGAGGTCAATAGCCAGGGATCCTGGAGACAGACTACAGTGACACAGGCCACTGCGGGCACAGGGAACACAGGAGACACTGGATGCAATAGGAAGTACAGGTGATGCAAGGTTATCCACAGGAAGTTGGCTGGGAACCAACAAACTGCACAATGTATGATTAACACAGGAGCTGGACACAGGAAACATTGGATTAAGCAGCAGGTGTACAGGAACTAGATCAAAGAACTTGGGAGCTCAAGACACTAGTAAAGACTTGTTGCACGAACAAAAAATACAGTTTGTGAGCTAGCTAAATAGCCAGGGCTGATCGAGAGGCTATTTCCTGATTGGCCAGCAGATTGGACGGAGTTGATAAAGCTTGGAAACAGAGGCACGCTCAGCATCAGAACTGCAATCATGCGCAGGAGAGGGAAGCCTGCACTTTAGTGAGGAACAGGTAAGTGTGACAGAATTAATAATTATTTTTTTTCCAATTTTTTTATAAAATATGGAATGGTGAAAAAAAAGTGTGCATGTAAAGCTCATGACCTCTTTACAAAAAAATGAAGCATATAGATTAGATTTGACTTTAATATGACTTTTGCATCAAGACAGTGATTCGGAATTTACAAAGGCAGATACTGCCAGATGACTAGTAATCTAAGAAAGAGGTCACAATTTAAGCCCTCGTATTTCACCTTCTATGGATGTCCTTTAAACTTGCCATAAGCCTAAAATAGTAATCTCTAAAAGAACTCTACAATAATAACTGCATTGGCATATATACATAAATTTAAACAGCGAGAGAAAGCCAGAAACCATTAACAAAGTCATAGGAAACAATTTCGGTCAACAACCCAGGGGAATAGTCAACCAAAGATGCCTGATGAGATTTGCAGTTATGACAATTGTTGTGCTATCTGAATGAAACCTGCTTTGGCTCTTTTCGAGTCTATCTTCTCCAGTCTTGCAGCTTTGGTAAGTAGGATACCATCTCTCCATGAAAGGTCCATTTTAAGATCATGATTTACAATGTTTACAAAAACCTGACAAGAATCTGACAGTAAAAATCATATCCATTTTGCCCCTGCTGCATTGTGTCCCTGTCACCTTTTTTACAATCCTGTAGAGAATAACATATTATTAGTATTTTTGTCTAACCATAAAATAGTTCATAATTGAGTTTCCCTACATAATTCAATCACTTAAGGAACCCAGTTAACCTAACTGGTACAACATTGGATTTTTAAGTAAAGTGTACACCTGAACGGAGCCCATACAAACACAGGGTCATCCAAATTGAACGCACTTTATGGCACTAATTTATTAAAGCTCTCCAAGGCTGGAGAAGATACACTTTTAACAGTGAAACTTGGTAATCCAGCAAACCTGGAATGTATTTCCTAAAAGGCATTAGCTCTTTGTTAGCAAATGTTTTCAATTCAGGACCAAATCCATCCCAGGTTTGTTGAATAACCGGGCTTCACTCATGAAAGTGTATCCTCTCCAGCCTTGGAGAACGTTAATAAATCAGGGCCAATGCACTTGCAGGAATTAAACCAAAAACCCAGTGTCCCATGGTGTCCTACATTCGTATTTTAAAATATAAAAATGATTTAGAATTTGATCATTTTATTTAAAATACCAACTAAGCGTTAATGCATAATGCATACTAAGTATTACAGTATTAGCACAATTCCCTGATGTGGTACTATAATTCTTGTCATTTTCCAACTTTATACCTAGAAGGAAACTGCATTTACAGGATATTCTTAGCACTGTCAAAGAAAAAGTAACTTTTATTCCTGTAACGATAAATAGAAATCTCACAGGCATTACAAAGATTGGTGTATCTGGCACTCCCCAGCTAATGATAAAAAACATAAATCATTTTATTTGCTTTCATATAAAAAAAAATAAAAAAATATAAAAAATGAAAACAAAAACTATACAAATGTTTCTGGCAAAATGGTAAGAATTTACAATCTGAAATGAGCCTGCCTGGGGTGAAGTAAGACAGCAGCAATACAGAGTAGAATGATATGATGCAGAAATGCCTGATACCTTTTAAAACACCCATGTGCTATATTACTAAATAAATGTGGTGAAGGAAAAATAAAAGAAATATAGACTGTGCATTTTATCATTTTAGTGATGAAGGTCTTAGAGTATATATTTAGAACCTACTCTAGTTTACTGTGCCTCCATGTATATTCCAATTGGCAGCCAGAACAAATAATGGAGAATTAATATGACAGTGTCAGCTGTTATTATTAATTTGAGAACATCTCAGTACATTCAGTGCCAAACTCTTCCACAATCTAACCTAGCCTTTCTTGACCTTTTAAAGTGGGGGGACCGTTTAAATACCTTTCAGATCTTCAGGGAACCCCAACTATAATTACTACATCCACAGCTCACAGTACATTAGCATGGTGGTCAAGCGGGAGAATTCCTGCTACATTGCTGACCTATGGTGGAATACTACCCTTATAGATAGCCAAAAAGATTATTGGTGTCAATAATCTGACCTGGGAGGCCAAAATCGCTCATTGGCGATGGAACCTTAATTGAGAAACACTGATCTAAAAGGGCTTCCAACAGAGACTACATGTGGTCAGTTCAACATACATCAATCAGACATAGTCTACAGTTGTCTCCATTAGGATACTCACCCTCAGAAATGCCATGTAGCACATGAGGACAGAGAGGGATCAGCAACACCAAAAATTAAAATACTTAACATTACTTAAATCCGACTTATCCACACAATTTTTACTTTGTATAAAAGGGTAAATAACCCTTTATTATTAAGTAAAAAATGTTTTTTTTTTTTTAATTTAAACACTTAAGTCTTTACCACCGCAGCAGTAAAGACTGAATGGGAAGCCCAGAGCCTTTTGGGATACCTATGTCACATATCCCAGAAAACATTGGACTGCTCTATGTGTGCATGCCCGATTTCAGGCATGCAGTGAAGGGCTTTTCCCACGATGGGAAAGAAAAAGTGCCATTCTCACACCTGAACAGTGCGAGTTCGGGTGACTTAAGCAGGAGTTGGAAGAGGATGGCGGCACCTTCAGGTTCCTCCATTTTGGAACTAAGAAGGATTCCAGGATGGCACGTGATCAAATTGAATGCGATTGTGAAGGGACCAAAGGCTCTGCAGAAGTAAATGTAAGTGTACTTTTTTTATTTTAACGAAAATCTTAGGAGAAAACCAAACAAAACTTCTGTGTCCAACATCTTTTAACTGAGTGAGGTCATTCTGCTTGATGCCCCTGAAACATGATCGCTTTTTTTACTCTCTTGATTCAGTTTAGCAGTAAAAGATTGGGGGCTAATAGAAGTTTTGTTTGGGACTTTAAACACATGGATTTAGTATTTTTGCCATTTTACCAATGTTTGTATTTGTTATCCTTTATTGCATCTTGTTGTTGATGATCCCTCTTTCTGCACTATCTGTGCTTCCTAGTTAGGGAGGGGATCCTTGGTTTGGGTTGCAAACAGTCTCAATGTGCTGTTGTGCTTCTTGTAAACATGATGGACTTTTTATTACTTACCCATCAGTAACCTATTGTATCCAGTGCTTCTGACACATACGTTCCCATTAACAAACTAAATGTCACTTAAGGTTTTCATCTTTTTTAACAGTTCACTTTTGTAATTCTCCTAAACTGTTATAATTAGCTTAATGGAGAGTAGAGCCTACCTTCTCTGCAGTATTTAGTGTTATGACTCAAGGTACTCCAGGGAGAGCTTGGAAAACTTCAGGGACATTTACTTATTGTTCTATTTCTTTGTGCTTGAGGGAACAAACCTTGTAAATGAACTGCAGATGTTTGCAGAACAATTTGTAAAATTATACAAATATTACTGTAAACAAATCGCTTAGATTTGTGCATTGAAGGTTGTTTAATTTGCATTCAGCTTTCTTCAGTCCTCCAGTAGGTTTGATATATTGTATGGACCTGGAGCACCACATACAATGATTCCCAGAAATGATAGCTAATTGGTTTATATATTAATAACATAAAAAACTTAATTAATTTTTTGAATTTGCCTTGCTTCTATGTGTTGCAAAGACTGATTGATTTTTCATAGTTTTTCTGTGCCTACATGATTGTGTAAATGGTAAAGCCAGGCTTTCAGAATTTATAATCTAACACATTAATGGCAAGAGGAACATGGCACATATTTGGCAAGAGGAAATAAACAGATGTAATTAATATATATATTTGTATATTAATATATATTATATATATTATTATATAATAATATATATATATATATATATGTTATTTATTTTGTGGGAGTATGTCTATATATGTAGAGCAATATACAAATGTATATGTGATACCAAACCAATGACATTTATGATAAAATTCTGATAAAGGGTAGTGGTAGCTATATTATATATATATATATATATATATATATATATATATATATATATATATATATATATATACATATATACACATATACACATACATTTATTTGCCAATTCCTACCATTTTTTTTTTAGACGACCATCATAAATGTCATTTGTGTCCATTTTAATGTGATTTTACCCAACTGTGTCCTTGGGCTTGTTGGATTAAATTCTTCTGTGGTCGTTAGACCTTGAAGAGAGTTGGAACCATCTGTCATTAAGATAAGATTTCTTACTTTTCCTTCTCTGTAGGAATATATTACCATGTACTGTAACTATATCTTTGTTGTAGTGCTTTCTTGTCATATATACTATTTACCATCACTTTTTATAGCGTGGAAATTATCTTACATCACACTATAGTTTTATAGTAAATGACCTTTGGCAACATTTCATCCATGTATTGTACAGTTCCATCTTGTAGTTAGTAAAACTGTTATACAGGGTATAAATTTTGATTCTGAATAACAACGCTGTCTCACATTTACCCAATGATGGCACACAAATGTCATCACATATATCTAGTAAGGTAAGGGGCATGTCTGTTGAATGAAAACCATCAATCAATTATATTATCCAAGATCGTCTTTTAAACATGTCCCCAGAAACAACTATGGGTCATATATTTCAGGTTCCTTCATGTTAATTATTGTTAAAAGGAACACAGTGTTTCTCCTAAACTGCCGTCATAGATACCTATGGCTATGAAGTCTGGAAAACATGATAAGGTTTGTGGCCCATAAGAAAAAGTTTGAGAAAGCCTGTGAACTTCACAATATCATAAAAATGTATTTATCAGGTTTTATAAACCTTCAGAGAACTCCAAATTAGTATTTGATATTAAAGTATTATGTGACAAATTGGTGAAAAGAAAAATATGAAAAGAGAACAAAGTAGCTCTGAATGTATTAAATCAAGGTTTTCAGATTCTGCTAGATTTTGCTATGATAAGTTCTTCCCTAACTGAAGTTTATTTACTAAAAGAACGGTTCACTTAGCATTGTTAATTATCAACTGTTGACCAATCATGGGTAAACAAATACATTGTTTATATATCCTTGCATGTGATTGGGTATTCTTGGCAAAGTAAATTTTTGCCACAATCACTTAGCTAAGTAAAACTTTGCTTTGATGGATCACCCAGGTTCTCCTATGTTAATCTTCTCCAGTCTTGAAGAGCTTTATTTAATCAGGTCCATTGATTCAACATGCATGCAATGTTATTACAATATATAATTTTAACACTACAATGCTTAGTCTCAGTTCTGCATCACTTTTATAATTTACATTTCACTGCTATTAAAATAATGTTGGATTTTATATTTCTTGCATGGGTTTTTTTACCAGATCTTATGCAGTTATACCCCCCATTCATATATACCTTTTTTGGATTTGCTCCTAAAAGCCTTTTGCCTTATGTCCCAGCAGATCTATAAAAAGTGAATTTGCGTTTTGCCAGTTTGTCAAACAAACAAAAGAGGCAGCAGAAAGAAAAACGAATTGGAGTTGGCAATTATATGTACAGGTCACATTTGTTCTCTTTGTAAGGCATTTGTTTGGCAGAGCAAAGTGCATGCAAATAAGGTGGTTGCATAAAATTATGTGATTACAGGCAGATTTTTTGCCATTGTAAGTCACAGAATTCTATACTCACACTAGCCCATGGACCCAATAATGTCATACTAGTATACAATAAACTCTGTTTATTAAAAATCATCAAACATTTAAAATAAAGATAAACTCTAGTCTGACCTTATGATGTGCATTGTGGTAGAGGTTTGTCTTCTTTCTTATTCAATTATACTTTATGCTTTATAAAAGCGGAGATTTTTTTCCATGATCTCATTACAATGATAATAGTGGGGTCAGGGAAGGCAAAATATCAGCAGTGTAAACTAGTATTTATAAGTCTTTCTTAGGTATTTTATATGTATTAACCAGTCAGATTTCAGATTTCCTTCTGCTTTACTTTTTTGCATTACAAGTATACCAACTCCATTGTAGATCTACACAACTCAACAGCACTAAGGCCAAAATGCTGGAAATCGGTCTAATTGCATATAATTCCAAGTTTAAAAAAAGCAAATAAAAGAGAGTAAGTTACCATTTGTTTTTATTTCCAGGAACAATAAGGAGGAGGGGCCATAAAAAATAGGCAATAAATATATATAAAATGTACTTTGCAATTTGTAACACAACAATTGTACAATGCATCTAATTGCTATCAGATTATTGCATATGCCATTATCATATTCATTAAAGATGCATTTCTCCACGGTGGTTGTGGCTACACAGGTCAGTGATGGTTTGCTTTAGAGGTAATTTACTAATATATATATATATATATATATATATATATATATATATATATATATATATATATATATATATATATATATATATATATATATATATATATATATATATATATATATATACATACAAATAAATTGGCATAACCTAGACGTCTCACTCACACACCTATCAGCTATATTTTCAGCACATCCCAGCTACATATCCTAACCAGTTTTAAAATCCATAGTGCTTTTCTCGACCTTGTCACTTTGAAAGGGCCCAAAAATGAAGAAAAATAAAATAACCCTGACTTAATATTTTTGAAACAGCAGCTGAAAATGGATGCTGATGTTTGTAACATGAACAGAACAAAATAAAACAATAAATCTCAATGGATTTTTCTCAGACTCTTTTCCAATGCTCACATAATCCTGTGCTATTTCATACAGGTGGCTTTTAGAGATTTGTACATAATCTTCACTTTTGCTTGAGATCTGTATTTTTTCCTGCAAGAGTTTTAACTTCATTTTTCCTTTGGGAGCTACACTTTAACAAGAGATAATACACATAGTAAAATGTGAATGCATGTGTTTATCTTTAGTCAGTGGTCAAACCAAAATCCTGCAAACGATGCGGTTTTACTAAACTGGATGCCATATCTTTTATATTGTCATATATATGCCATATATATATGCCATATCAATTAAATTAATCATTTTTTATCATAATCACCACATGTTGGGTAATTAAGGAAGGGGATGATTCAATTAGAATAAGACTAGATATCAAACTGGTGTCTAGATTGGCACTGTTGTAATTTGGGAATTAGTGGATTATAAAACAATAAAACAATTTATTTTACCTACTATATATATAAATATATATATATATATATATATATATATATATATACACTATATATTATTTCAGCATTAATAATTTTAGGTTACTTGTTAACATAAATGTTTATCCTAATTTCCAAATCACTTACTTTAGTAAATATATGTATCTTTTTGAAACTGTCGCCTAGTGTGATTAACCTAGTCTGTCTATCATAACCTTTTGGATCTTATTCACTTAATCTAGGCGAAAAGGCTTAAACATTGTTCAGTGTAGTAATTCATTAACTAATCCAAATTCCCCTTTCACTGTATTGACTCCAGTAGGCTGACATATGATTGGTTAATAAGGATTGATGTACTATAACGTGCTTTTCATCTTACATTTTATACTAAATTATCCTGTTTCATTCTCTTTATAAAACGCACACATTTAAACTGTTATTAACAAATGAAACTACCACTCATTGGTCAAAAAGATTGTATTTACTTTTATCACCAAGAGCATCAATGTTTTGATTTCCTGTACAAGATCCTTATCGTTCTTAGAGAAACAATGAACCTATACCCATTACGGACCTTGCTGATACGTGTCTAAGCATTTTAAGTACTTGGATATATTCCAATTGCTGTTTCCTTGAAGCTCCCATTCAGGATTTCATTCAATTGCCTACACTGTCATGTAAGATTATGCATCTGTTTGGCAGAATTCCAATTTGGCTTCTTGTTTATATCTCATGCTATAGTTCTGGTGATTTGCCTGCTATTCTGTAATATTTCTTAACACCTTTGTAGAGAGTAATTATATAAGTATCCCCAGAAGTTTCCAAGCTTCAAGAATAATTACATAAAGAAGACCACAGTACATATCACCTTTCAGGATTGTTCTGCAAATGTAATTTGCAGAATTTAGGTTCATAGAAAACATAGTATGTAATCCATTTATCAATACAGCGTTTCAAGTGGGCGGTGTATACCTCTTTCTTGAATTGCTTAGAATGCTTAAAGCTTTGGGATTTACCAAAGAATCCTAAAGATGTCCTTGAGGTGAAATATGCTGGAAAAAAATGTAAATGGAATGACAATGGGTAGTATGTACAGAAGAAGAGAATAGAGGGTATGACAGTAGGCAGTTTGCACAGAGGCGGGGTGCAGATGGTATGACAGTATGCAGTATGTGCAGAAAAGTGGTTGTAGAGAATAAGGCCACGGGTGAAATGTGCACTGGAGGAGTGCAGAAGGTATTAAAACATGCAATACATGCAATAGCAGAGTTCAGAAGGTGCAGGAGAGGAGTATGGAGGGAATCACAGTATATATAGCTGTGGACATACAGATGGTATTACAGTGAGCTGTATGAAGGAAATGTGCAGAAGGTATAATATCTGACTTTTTGTGTAGAAGTGCAGAATGTAAGACAGTAGGCAGTATGTGCAGTTAAGAAATGGAGAATATATAAGGCAAAAGGCAGTATGTACAAGAGAGAACTTTGGAAAATATAATAGTGGACAGTACATTTTTACCGGAAAATGTGTTTTACAGTATAATATAAGAGTATGAGTATAATAAAGTTTGAAACACAAAATCATGTAAAAATATGAAATTAAATAAATAAAAAAAAAAATATTGCATTTAATACAGTTATTTTGTATTGAATGCAATACAAATGGGTTTTGAATTACCCGCTCCGCCCCGCCGGCAACGTACACACACACCAACGTCACCGGGAACTCCTGGTGACTCATCGCCCCTGATTCATCAAGCAGAATCGGATTATCGGTCGCGCATTCGTATTCGCGATCCGAAATCGTACGTACGCGCACACTCGAGTCCGGACCGCGGTAATCCGCGATCGATGGCCGCGCGTACTTTCGCGCTTCCAGCGAGCGCGGATTTTATTGATGAATCAGGGGCATCGTGTGCAGAAGACGCCGGAAATAGAAGGATGAAGACAGGGATCGCGGTGATGGACGACGCAGGACGCCAGTGGATCAGGTAAGCGCTGTATTTACTATTACTTCCCATAGGTTTACCTACCCCGAGTGTGACCCTGGGTTACCGCTTTTAGCAACTTTTTTCTACCCCGAGTGTGACTCGGGGTTACCCCTTCATGCAACTTTCTACCCCGAGTCACACTCGTGGTTAACGCTAGGGAGGTTAATGCTGTACTTTGTGCCTTGTGTGTATCTGGAGGACTGTAAATGAGACATTGGTTTGATTTTATTTACAGAAGCAAGGGTTTTTATCAATAGTCATGAACATTACAGAACATGTTGGTTTACAAAACAGGTAGATAACCTTATACCGTACAAAATGTTGTTTTTCACCATAGAATTTAGAGTATACAAAAATGTTGTTGTAGTAATGTATTCATGCCTAACTGACAAAGAGAAAAAATGTGAGATAAAAGGGAAATGAAGCTGTATTATTTTATAAGCAACGGTGACACTTTTGCTCTAGTTTACATAAATCAGTCCCACTGTGTGTCCAACTTAGTACAATAAAAGAACAATGTCAAACAAGTGCTTTTAATGTCTGCCTTCTTTTTATCTGAAAATTGCAGCTTGCAGCTTCCTGATTAAACTGATGATCACAGTGTCATCTCAGGGTGGAAGTCAGTGGGAAATGTTTTCATCCTGTTGGGAGGGATGAAAACCTCTTGCTTGACAGGACCGCATCCATGAAAACTTCTTGTATGATTCAGATCAATGAATTAAATAGACATATTAAAACCAACAGAAATGTGTATTTTTATATTACAATAACTTTGCCATGATATTTACATACCTAAAGATCGAGAAGGCATGCAATAATCATTTATCTATTCATAGTTACCAATTTAAAGTACTTCAATTGTTTTTTTCTAATAATTCTTTATATTATTTCTGCCTAATATGTATTTATTCTCTCAATAGACATCTTATAAAGATTCCCAATTTACACCACAAAGAAGCTGGAATCCTGTACAATGCTTTTTCCACATTGACTTTTACACAAATAATGCTCAATGAAATTGACTCCTGCTGAAACACTTGCAAAAAGGCAGCTTAATATATTGGAAAGAAACAATGGTGTGAAATTTCTTTAGAAACCAACACTTCCAGGAGCGTTGTCCCCATTGTATCCACTGGTTCTTCCCACTGACCCTAATGTCACTACAGGACACAGTAATAGCACATAGGTATGATTTCTGGAGACATGATTTCTGGAGAGCCTTCTACAGAAGAGTACTCTACAGTGGGACTGCTTTTGTGAACTGACCTTCAAGTTAGTAAATGGCCAGTACTGGTAACAAAATTTAACAAAGGTCATGCCTAAACTATACCAGCATTACCAATATTGATAATTTACATTTTTTGCCTAAATGGGGAAATATAATGTCATTATACAGTGCAGGCATTTAAGTAAAATATCCGGTATTTTTTCATAATTCCTATCACAAATGTGCAAAAACTCTACAACAATTAATTCAATATTATACTCATTTCAGGTACATAAATAATATCTTTTATCCCAAGTTCACCGACTTACTTGTTTCTAAGCTGATAATTTTATTAATATATGGACTTTTATATATATGGTAATGTATACATAGCAGTTAGTTTTATATTCAGCCTCTAATATTTGTTGAAAAAATATATTTTGATCCTTGTGGGTGCTTGGTGGAACAGCTTGTGCACAGCTGCATCTAGGTCATACAAAATGTTCTGACATTTTTATCATTTATGAATCTTCCTAATAACTCTTTGTTTCTATTTCCTGAGTGATGGGTAACAGTCTGACATACATCATACCATATCCAGCTTTTTTATTCTCCTGCTGCCATGATTCTTTTCATCTCTTACAATTGGTCACAGTTCTCCTTTTACAGGCTTGTGACTATGTTTGCATTCACATTCATTATTGCATTTAAGATTTTGCTCAGCTTTTTTCTTAGCATGTACCAACTTCTTTTAAAAATCTTCTCATTTATGTAAAATACCTAGTATGTTGCATAATGTGAGACTCCCTTTACCTGTTGCTCCCATGATGAAGTGGTTAGAATCTGAATAGATAGTTACAAGGTCACCCAACATCATCATGTGAGATGCTAGAAAAGTTTTTCACCCCTTGTTAGTCCTTGCACTGATTGACACAGACCTTACATGTTTTACTCAGTGTTCCAGTTGATTAAAAAGGATGCAAATATATTGCTCTGTCCTAAATTACCCATATAAATTATAACAGTTTCCAAATGCATTATTATTTTTCACATAAAGTAACAAAGGTACATGATGTTGAAGGACTAGAATGTACTTTACCCCTCATTTCTAGAGGTGCCATTGCTCTCCTCCATTGCTCTCCTCCATTACTTGATGCTTAGGATGATGGGTAGGGCCTTGGGGTCATGCTGTTTAATGCAAGACTCATAGATTTGCACTGGGCTGAATAATATGAGTGGTCAGACCAGCCAGGCAGCAATACGTAAGAAGGCTGCAAGGGACTGGTCTAGTGCTTTTGAGGAGAGCACCAAATGGTGAGGGAGGAAAGGATAAGCTAAGTTTTACATCTTGTGTATCATCATCTGGGTAAAATGAGCAAATAATCTTTGCAGTGGGGAAGGAAAGACAAGACTACATCACAGCTCCTTTAGCACATTGTTCCACTACTTGTTTTTTCATGATTATTTAGCTTTGGTTTGAAAACATTTACTTGTCAGGGTAAAATATCAATGCATGATTGTAATTCTAAATTTTAACCCAAAACATAGCCACCTACTTTAGAGATAAAATTGACAAAATCAGACATGATGTCTCTGCTCACCGAGCCACTCCAACCATACTCACCCCTTCTACCAGTAAATCATCACTGGCCTCCCTCAGCCCTGTTACTGTGGATGAAGTCTCTTCTCTTCTCTCATCATCTATATCTACTACCTGTCCGCAATTCCCTCTGATCTACTCCGTGCCCATTCCTCCACCCTGGCCCCCACCCTAACCGAACTATTCAACCTCTCCCTTACTACTGGCAAATTCCCCTCCACTTTCAAACATGCCATAATTCACCCCATCCTAAAGAAACCGTCACTAGACCCCTCCTTACCTTCCAGCTACTGTCCCATCTCCCTTCTCCCTTATGTTTCCAAACTCCTTGAGCGCCTTGTTTTCAAAAGACTCACCGATTATCTGAGCACCAACTCTCTCCTTGATCCTCTCCAGTCTGGCTTCTGAGCTGCTCATTCCACTAAAACAGCCCTTACTAAAGTGACCAATGACCTCATCAGAGCTAAGTCTCAAGTCAACTTTTCCCTGCTCCTTCTCTTAGATCTTTATTCCGCTTTTGACACTGTATCTGATGACCCCCTTCTAACACAAATCATGCGCTCCATTGGTATCAGTGACACTTCTCTCTCTTGGTTTACTTTCTACCTGTCTGACCGCACCTTTCAAGTTTCTTTAAATGGTACTTCCTCCTTCTCCTACTCTCCTCGCTGTTGGTGTCCCCCAAGGGTCAGTCCTTGGACCGGTTCTCTTCTCTATGTACAGCTCCTCTCTTGGTAGTCTCATATCCTCCTTTGGTATACAGTACCATCTGTATGCTGTATGAGAATCAAATTCAAGCTCCTATGCTTTGCCTTCAAATCCCTACACAGCTCCTGTCCAACCTACTTTTCTGACCTGGTAGAAAAATACTCCCTAGCTGCTCTCTGTTCTTCCAAAGACCTACTACTGACTTCATCACTCATAACCTCATCACACACATGGCTCCAAGACTTTTCTAGAGCTCCCCCTACTCTCTGGAATGGTCTATCTCATCCTATGCGGCATGCTCCTACCTTCTGCTCATTTAGACATGCCTACCCCTCTTCTTCTGTCTCTTAAAACCCTCACTACTTCCCATAACTCCATATCTCTCCTCCTATTGTGTGAGCCTTCCCCCTCCTCCTAGAGTGTAAGCTCCTCGGGGCAGGGTCCTCTTTTCCTCCTGTGTCACTGTCTGTACCGGTTTGTCACTTGCTACCCCTATTTAATGTACAGCGCTGCGTATTATGTTGGCGCTATATAAATCCTGTTTATTAATATTAATAATAATAACTAATTTTCTATATAAACAGGATGATTTTGTGTCAAAACTTTAGATCAAGTGAACCTAAGAATATGAACAAATGGTAACTAGAAATATTAATAAAGTACTGAATGCAAAAAATAAGTGCATTTTCTTATCCTCCAGATAACCTCTGCTGAGAGCTCATGGATTTCAGTTTTATATTATACAAATGACCATTACTCCTGCCCAAATTGTAAATATACTCCAAGTAGACCTACTCTATCACTAATATTTAACAATGCAATGCCAGAGCATACAACGTCCAGAGACTTACCAAATACACAAAAAAGGCAGAAGAAAACTACTGATAATTCAGACAAACACAACAAATATGTACTTCAATAGAATGCAGAATCACATTTTGGACATGTTGATGTTCCGTATTAATTCATATTTCATTGAACAATTAAAAAGTTACCTATACAATGTAACTTGGGAGTAAAGAGTGTGATTTTATTAAAAATATAACAATGTCCTACCTGACTTTTAAATTTCCTTGCTGTGGTTGTCCATCATACACTGATAGAATATCAAAATCTTCTTCCAAAGCAAAAATTTGAAATGACAGTTGTATCCTGTTTCTTTCCCCAGTGATTATTATCCATGTGCAGTTAGCATAATTTGGATACCCGTGTGGAAATCCTGGACTTTCGATTGTACCATTAGGACCCTGTACTAAACCACCACAGTTTTGCCCTGTAAAAAAAAAGAACAAATATGGATTTAAACACAGAATCTTACAATTGCATTTAGATTCATTGTGGATGGTACACGCGGCACTCAAATTAACTGGGAGAAAAAGTATAAATAAGTGTTGTAAGTTATGGAAGATCAGCACTGATCTTGCTACAATCTGTTGTAAAGCATTTTAGCTAAATTAGATTTCCCTGTGGCACAGGCATCTTTACCTAGTCCTTTCCCAGGTTCTTGACTTTCATCTGTACTGATTATCCAGGCCGCAAAGATGTAAATCCTGATCATGTGCACTGGAAATAAATTACTCCTGGAAGCCAGGTAGGGCAGGATCATACAATGCGTATATTGAAGAAAAGATTGTGAAAAGCAAGGTAAGATTATTTTTTTGCATAATGGACATTGCGTATCATTGCCTATCTTCTTGGATAAGCAAAAATCCACTTAGCACAATAAATAACTGAACTGTCCCATGCAATCTGAATTGGGCATTCTAAACTGAATGTTCATAATTTTTATTTTCTATGCTTTTTTCTCCATTACATCTAGTTCTGTAGTTAGTATTTAGCACTACCAAGTAGGTAAGATCCCTAGTTTCTGGGTTTGCTATGCAGCTTCTTATATCACTTCCCTGTCCCTTTTAAATAGTTAGGCAGGTGACCTCAAAACGTTACCAACAAATAATAAAATCATGCTTGAAGGTTAAGCAGAGTCCTTTTATAGGCAAAATCTTTTTGACTCTGTTTTTCACCATTTGCCTAGAGTTCTGCTTTAGCTTTGGCTGTATTAATAATTCCCATAACCTATTTATTCCAATAATTGGTTTTCAAACACAAGCTGTAAACAAGTAACAGCAATTGGCTGGAGAGCTGCACTTCAGACAATCACCCACACACAACTACATTCCAACCACCTCTGTAATCATTACTGTCTCTCTTGCTGATATGTGTGGTTTTTCTTAGGGCTCACTATTGACTTTGTTAGGCCATGCAATCATCAAGTAATCTCTTAGTAGATGGAAGGTTCATAATAGCAGAGTTTGTCTCACAAAACCTTACATCATGCGTACATCCATTTGTCATTCTCCATACTGCTGGCAGAATTGCCTTAATGTATATAGGGCACTGTACATTATTAAACAGGAAGGATACAGTTTACATCAATAATTCCCTGCAAATTTACTGATGCCTTTATTTATATCTATTTCTACATTTTCCAAAAGTCTGGAGTTGTCTATGGATTGGATTACCCTTATTACATTTAATCTAAAGATTCACATTTTAAAGTAGCCCATTCCTTAAATTGAATACTGGTGTGTACTCCATCAAGATCATTGTAGCTTCCTTTATATCATTTTTATTAAGCTGTTGATATGAGAAATGAACACAATCCTGTCTATTTACCTGTAAAGACAAGGCAATGTGATGATACTAAATCTATTACCAATGGGAATAAAGTGGTCATTTAAGATTGTATTAAGTCATGCAAAGTTATCATGGTAATTATTAAATAACATTTCATAATATATTAGTTACTTGGTTGGTTTAAAATTGCATAATTGTAATGCAAAACAAGTTCACAGAACATAATATCTGAGCAGAATGTTTTTTTTTTAACTATACATATTTGGTTTACAGCATGTTAAAAATGTATTTCATATACATCTAACAATGCAATCTCCCAAACTCAGCTAATTGGCAAACATCTCTTCTCTTGTATGTCACTGTGCTCCCCCCTCCTATACAAGCCCCTTCAGTACCTGTATATTATTGCCTATAGCCAACCCTGCTGTGTTATTTACTGCAATATGGAGCAATCTCCAGGCAGAAGCACATCATTGGAAAATGCTTTGTTCCTGAAGCAGCCTGTATTAGTCAGCTCCACTTTTAAACTATTACCCTGAGATTGCTTTATATTACAAAATAATTAGTACAGCAGGGATGGCTTTAGGCAATGACATATAGGAACAGAGAAAGCACATATACAGCATTACTTATGTAAAAAGCAAAACAAAGAAAATCAAATTTGTACTTTGTTTAGATGGTAAATCACAGTAAACATTTTGAAGAGTATTAAAAAGAAAGGCAGGGTCAAAAGTTTTTAATCTTTTGAGATCAGAGACCTTTATTATGCAACTGCTTCATTTAATCTATACACATTTCTTCATTTCACAGCAGGTAGTAACACTCCTTGCACTTCTCTATGCCATTGCAGATATTAAAATGATTGTTTCTAGAGTGACTTCTGTATTACCATACAATAATAAAAAATCAATGCATGTGTATTATGGTAGGGTTGTTAAAAGGGAGTTAACTATTCTTTGGATACATTTAGAAGATACATAGTTACCTTTATTGCACAAGTGTGGACCTAAGACAATGGCCCTGATTTTTTTAAAGCTCTCCAAGGCTGGAGAGAATACACTTTCATCAGTTAAGCTGGGTGATACGGAAAGTCATTAGCTATTTGTTAGCAAATGTTTTCAATTCTGGCACAGATCTATTCCAGGTTTATCACTCAGGATCACCCAGCTTCACTGATGAAAGTGTATTCTCTACAGCCTTGGAAAACTTTAATAAATCAGGGCCCATAACTGCAATCTTTCACATTGTTCTTACTGCAGACCTTTACAACACAGCAACACTCTGGGGCAGAAAACTGAGGTCCATAACATGCTAAACAATATTCACTATTAACCAGCAGACTACTGCATTACAAAAAACACAGGAAATGTTTTAACCCTCCCTACTCTCCTTTCATTTTACATAAATGCAAGATAATTCTTCAATTTATTGACAATGAATTGCTGATTAATATTATGCACTCCTATACCAATCTGTAAGGCCCTGGTCAGCACCCAGATGCCAGTGCCCCAAATCGAACCCCGCAATCTACACCCTTCAGCAGCTTCGGCAGATTGGTCGCATGACTGGCAATTGGATGCCCCCAGGACTTAATGGGGAAGGGATGGTGTCAGGGGATGGGCTGGGAGACGACCAGGAGCCCACAGATAAAGCAATACAAGTACTACAAGGCAAAGCCAAAGTATAAAGCCAAAGTCATACAAGGACAATCAGTCAACCAGATGAGGTACAGAAGGAGTAACACAAGCAGAGTCAAGGTCACAGGCAAAAGGTCAGTCCAGGGTGTGTTAGATCAATAGGTCAGGCAATGGTCAGCAACAGTAAATTACACCAATCACACTCCAGCAAGAATTAGCCCAGCTAAACACTACAACAGGCACAGATCAGTGGGAGCAGAGAGGCTATAAAGCCCCAGCAGCCAAAGGCAGCACAAGACTGAAATCAGGAACTGCTCTGCCCACTAATCTCAGCACAATCAGAGCAGGGGATGCTGAGAGACCATTCACATCCAAAGGGAAACCGGGGATGCCACAGATTGTTGAGGACTGACAGCTATTTGTCTGTTCTCCCCTGCTGCTGCAAGTGACTCGGATGAAGAGAATAAGCAGGGCGCATTGTCCTGCGGTGGCATATAGCACAGGATTACTGGCCAGATAATTGTCTTCTAACACAGTCATTGAATATTTTACATTTCCATCTGACTTCAACAGCCATAACAGAAAAAAAGAAAGAGAGACATACTTCACACCCTCCACCACTCCAATCATTAATTTGCCTGTTCTTTCAAACTAGTGGTCAAATTGACTTAAAATTATGTTTTCATCAATCACTTTCAGCCTTGTGAACCCTAGTTCACTTTGCTTCCAATAGACAATTCTCCTCTTGACCTTTTGCCACCTTGGGCTTACTATTTCCAGATGCACTATTATTACCCTGTCATCAGCAGCACTATATCTCTTAGAGATTGCTGCAAAATAACAGTATATGACATTGTAGTCCCTGATTCTTTGTTTCAGCAGCACATGTTATTAAAGGCTTGTGTTCACTTCCAGATTTTTTATTATTAGGAAGAAAAACAATTTGTAATTTAATGGCAATGGGATAACTCCAGTCTTTTTTATATTTTGCCCCATTGTTTACTTGTATACCCTTGATATATATTTGGCATGTGTATAAATATAATGCATCAATACTTTGGAATTGGACTGGAATATTGTAAAATTCAGTGCTGTTGAATTATGTTTTAATGTAACAATTACCTGCAAAAACAATTCTCTATCTTTCATAGTTAGCTAAAGGTTACTTGGGGAACTGAAGCAAAGTAGTTGATTTTATAAGCTTTGCGGAGAATAGCACTCCATTAAAGATAGATAAGATGAAATAAATGTTTTGTTGTGAGGAATTAGGAGAATGAGGATTTAAAGTATATAAATATTCGTATGTACCTGATAACAATGAAATACAAATGTCATTAACCTTGGTGAAGATCAGTAAAGAAGTGTATTCTGATTTTTTTTTTACAATAATAATGTAACATTAAAACTACATTATTACAGGTAGTCCCCGGGTTACATATGCGATAGGGACTATAGGTTTGTTCTTAAGGTGAATTTGTTTGTATGTAAGTCGGAACAGATACATTATTTTAATAAATGCAATTAGGACAGATGTTTGTCTCAACATATTATTAGGCAGCGTGGTGTCAGTTACTGTATAAAATCCCTATTGTGCGTTACTAACACAAACAAAGCAAAAATCTTTATGGACATTCATTCAAAGACATTCATTACCTTCTGGAGCAAGTTGTGTCTTGATATGCAAAAAGAAACAGCAGCAGAGTTGGTCATTAAAGAGTTACAAGAGGCTGCAGAAAGAGCTCACCCCCCTAAGATCACCACAACCTCAGCTGTGTTTAGCAAAAGATTTATTTTGCAAGTTATGCAAACCAACCCTCCCCCTTCCAAGCCTCCATTCTGCACACAGCGAGCTGGGAAGCCCGGTTGGTATCTAGGAGGCATCTGTATGTCGGATGTCCTTAACCCAGGAACTACCTGTACATGTTTTCTGAATATACCTATAGGCAGTCAATAATTTGGTACAGTATGCCTCAACTAATTTGGCAGTTGGGTGATGACAGCTGTCATTGTGCTATACAGGTATAGTATAGCTTAGCTAAGCCGTCCGATAGGCAATGACACCTGTCATGGTTCATCAGCTCGATTGGCTGAGTCCTACTACACCTCACAATGACAGATATAGTAGGCCCCAAACAATCCTGTGGCCTATTATGTCCTACTATACCTGTTAAAAAACTAGTAATCAAAACTTGCCTACATTTTCAGTTACAATCTGAGCTTGGAATATCTTCAAACCCAGTTAGAATCAGCTCTGGAACTTCCTGGAACTAAAAGTATCTGACCACACTAACTGCTGTTAAATTGTTTTCTATTGGTGATTTTATTAAAGTGCACAATCATACAAGCATTTGTATGCCATGACTTCTGATTTAATTCCATGGTTCAGGGTTTGACCATTTCAGCTTTTGTACGTTAATACCTCTTATTGACCAGAGCAAATGTTACAAACAAATAAAATATGCAGATTAGATAGGTCAGGTAAAACAAAATTAGCTACATTTTTTTCAACGTAGGCAGCAGTCAAGGGAGTCAATAGTACTTTTAACTGGAGTTTCTCCTCAGGCTCTTTATGTTTAGAATACTTTTTTAAACATTCAAGTTCATAAAACAAAATATATATTTTATGCTTAGGTTCCCTAGCAAATAATGTTGAATAAATGGAGTCACAGATACAGCTATTAATCTGGTAGTCAATAAGTAATATTTTTCTCTTGACATAAAGGTCGGCTAATGATTGCAGAATAGATCAGTCATCTTTGATGAGGCATTAATAGCCATGTATCAAATGCGTCACTTGCGTATTTTTCAGCAACATTATTTAATATTTTCTGTATTAAAATCTGACGTTTATGGCAATATAATTTCATACCTTCATAAATTAATGTACTGCTTCAAAAACTCAAACAATAATTCTTGTTTTCTACTAAAACAGCTTTCAGTGGTTCATATAATTATTTAAAAAAAAGAAAAAACTACTAAATAATATTGTATTTTTTATCACATTAATGTTTAAAGATGAATAAAAAACAATAGTGAACTTATACAATATTAGGTTATGTCCCCATATAACTTTTGTTTTAAATATACCTTCAGTAAACCTGCTATTGGAGAATAAAAGTGAAACACTTATAGCTGTGAATTACTTACCCATTTCATTAATGTCTGTTATGTTATGCTAAAATTATACAATCTCTGTGTTTATAAAAGCCTGGTATGCTTACATTTCCAGAACAATATGTGTGACAAGCAGACTTTATGGACATAGTATGCATAAATCTTGTGTTGATCCTTTGCTTTTCTGCAGAACAATGAATTCAAAGCAAAATGCAGACCTGGGTATGCAGCTATTTTTATAACTAATTTGCATTTTCCTTCTAATTCCCTTTAAGTTTGAAAACCCACATCTTTCCCTTAGACATTAGAGCTGTGCTCCAGGCAGAAAATAAATGTAGCAATATACTCATTAATGAATCAGTAACTCATTTTTTTTAAATGGAGCCAGTGCACCAACGATTCATATACTTTCAGTATCCTGAAACCCCCAGTGTGTTAGGTTTCAGACATGTGGGAGGAGAAGCAGTGGAAGCCAAACAGAAAGCTTGCAAAAAGAAATATCCTCAAAGGTGGGGAAATTAGAGGGATGAAACTTAGTCTGCTGCTCTTTTAATGTTGACTCATTGGGCCTGATTTATTAAAGCTCTCCAAGACTGGAGAGGATACACTTTCAACGGTGAACATGGGTGATCAAGCAAACCTCGAATGGATTTCCTAAAGGTAATTTGCTATTTGTTAATATTTTCAATATTAACAAATTTCAATATTAATATTTTATTAATATTTTCAATCCTGGACCAGATCCATTACAGGTGTGCTGAATCACGTAGGTTTACTAATGAAAGTGTATATTTTACAGCTTTACAGAGCTTTAATAAATTAGGTCCATTGATTGGGGATGATGAAGGATGTCACTGTATTTCTCAAATGCAAAAGAAAACATGGTGTCATCCACCTGGCTCTGCTGTCTGGTTTATCTGTGTGAATCTCAGGCAGCACAGAAAAAAAAAGCTGTCTTATACATAGTGATATACTATTCCCATATATACAGATCACCACCGATCTATCAACCTGGAAACACAGAAGGGACTAATTTTTTATTCTCAAGAAAGTTAAAATTCACAAAAGTCACAGCAGCAAGAGCAAAAAGGAGAGCTATAAGCAGGGGTGTGGTGTAGCGGGCATGAGTGGGCACTCTTTTCTTACGACTACACCCCTGGCTAAAAGAGACAATGAGAAATTCTACAAAATTGAGATATTTTTTAATGAGGGTTCTTCTTTATAGTGTAAGGCTAAGTACACACGTGCAATAATTGTAATTGGAAAGGATCTTTCACAATCCTTTCCAAAGACAAATGACTGCACGATGCATGTACATACAGCATAGTTCTGCTCAATGAAGAGGGGAGGGGGGAGAACAACAGAGGGGCACCCCGCTGTGCTCTCTCCTTTTGACTTGCATTACGATCGTTCGCCGTCCATTGTCTGTGGATCTGCCAGGAGAGTCGTTCTGACGATATACGAGGAGCTCTGTACACACGCAAGATTCTCATCCGATATCATCCCTTAGTCAATTATCAGACGAGAACCAGTGCTTGTGTGTACTTAGCTTAACGTGCCAAGATACAAAGATTTTTTGTTTGTTTTAAACAGAATGAGGAATGATTTTACATCAACTTATAGGGAAAAGTATATCAAATTCATACTCATAAGTAACAGCATTTTATAACTATTGTGTCTGTGATAACCATAAATATTAACCTTTTTTCTGGCTAAATTAATAAAATGCAAGCTTTGAAGATGACTTAGATATCTTCTTCAGGCTTCCTATAATTCTGAAATGGTTCTGTAACCTATATATCTATACAGGGATATAACTTTTTTTAAAACAAGCTACCTTTTTTAACACACTTGAGTAGAAGTAGCTATTATATATGGTTAGCTATAGAGACAGGGATCAGAAATATTGTTAGTTGATTTTGAAATAAGAAGTCCATGCTCAATTTTCGCCTTAAATCAGGGTCCTTTTAAACTGCCCATATACCAAAGAAGCAATGAAATGCAACCATTAGTGAAATACAGCTATTTTTCTTGACACACTTCATTAGTAAATGTTATTGTAACTAATGAGAACCTATGAGTATTATTGGGTTAATTAGGAGTTAGGAAGTCCAGGCACACTTGCCATGTCTGTAAAAATGAGAGTTCCTCTGAAATGTCCACATATACCTTTGATCAAAGACTTGAAGAGAAACAGGCTTTTTGTCAAAGGTCAGAAATTCAATTAAAATTACACTCGCACATAAAATGTCTGTCCCTATTTAGACCATCAATTTTTGGTAGAACATTCCTATATCAGCCACTCTTTCTGTGATTGGAAATTCCACACCAATGCCAGTGATTGAGACAGTTTACAAGAAAATTGGGGGTTTTGATGACAAAATTAATAAGTGAAGGTAAGCTTGTGGCTGCACTACTGATTTTTGTCCTATGTGCCTGGAAAAGGTTTGGTAACTCCTCGGCTGCTTCTAGGATAGAAATCCTATTAGATTTAAATACAAACGCCATTACAATACAATAGAAGAGCACATGGGTCAGAGAATGGCATTTCATGTGTTATCATTGTAATGTATTATTTAGCCCTATCCTGTGACTTCTTTCAATCAAAAGGGTGATAACAAGGGTGAAAACACCAATGCCCACAAAATTAATGTGAGAACCTAGGTAACTTACACCTCATGTAGACCATCTAATGTCTTTATCTCGCTCTTAGTGAAAAACTTGTGAAACTTACAAACTCTGCCTCCCTGTTGTGTAACAGCTCTTTCTTCTGAATCTGTTTGCAAATATTTATTATTTACCTTGCATTAGTCACTCGAGTATCCAGTAATTCACAATATACTAGAGTTTATATGAACTGCATAAATCATGTCTGTCTAATAACCATACCCATTAAATAGGAGCCTTCATGTAATCGCCTTTTTCTACATATGGGGGATGAATCTGGCGATGAATGTTTTTAATAACATGCAATAATCGGGCTCTTAATACTGTTAACCTTCGGAGAGAGGAATCCAGTGATTTTACTTGCCTTCCAAGGATGTCATAGCAATTAACCTTAATAATTCATCCTTTTCAATTATTTTGTAATAAAATATTAGCTATGTTGCATAAAATATATTTGTGCATACAGTAAAATGATGGCATCATTTGCTTGCAAACATTTATTTGATTTTTAAAGTTTTTTTTTAGAAGTATAGCATCCCTATGTAAAAACTTCATTATTTGATTCTATACTCTATATATGAAGCTAATAGCTATGACATTTGAAGGCAATTTGGGTAATCAGATATCAATGCTAATGAAAAGTAAATTGAGCCTGTCTTCCATGCAGCTTAATTATAAATAATTAATAATTTTTTTGCCTTTGAAGTGTAGAGTTTAACCATCCTACACAGAAAAATAGCAGCTAGAAGAAATCAAAGGTACATGAAGTTTCATGCACTTGTAGTTAAAAAAAAATGAGAATGACTGATATGTTAACATCCTCGTGACTACTTAAAATTCTGATTTAAAGTAGTTCCCACCTATTGATATTACGCATTATATCAACCATAATACATTTAAAATCACATTTTACTAGTTAAAATAGGTTTACTAAGCATTAAAAAGGTATTTTTTTATTAAAGGCCTTAATGTGGTATAAGGGTTTTTGTGGCATCCATGTCCCACCTGTAAGAGCTGGAGTTTTACATTTTAATAGACTATTGCATAATAAAATCCATACAGCAACTCACATATTTGCAAAGAAAAGACAAACTTGGCCCCCTACACTGCTGTTACCATTACATAACTGGTCCCCCAAAGTAAACTGAGAAATTGAAGTACCCTACTCCATAGTGACAGTCAGAGCAAGTAACCAGTGAGGATTACAGGGAACCAGAGAGATCAATATTCCTGGAAGTTGCTCTACAAAGGAACAGGGCATAGTGATTTATGGGAAGGGAGCAGTTGATGTAAGTATTCCGGTATTACATGACAGGGCCTCTTTAAAGATAAGGACTTCTAGAGCTTGCAAAAAAACAAATACTAAGAAAACATAATAAATACCACCCAAAGAACACTTCCAGCAATGATTTTAAATAATATTTCTGTTAATTTGGCAATAACTAATTTTAATATTCTGATTTGGGGCATAATTCTTTTCAACAGGTTTCCCTATTCATTATTACGTGCTTTGGTCTTTAATAGGATCTCAGTTTGGACCCTTTCATATCTAATCAACAGTTAAAGAAGTATGTATCACAATGTTCCTCGTTTGTTTTAAGCTTTGGCCTGGTATAAATCAAAGTATTAAAATGTTTTGTGAACAATGAAAAAAACACCCAATGTTTCATGTCAAACAAAACATTGGTGACAAAAAGTACAATTATTCTGAATTGCAAGAGGTCTAGCATTGTATTGGGATTAGCACTGTTGCTACGCCTAATCCTACAGGCTATGATTAAGGATTTATTAAAACCCAACAGAAGTCAATATATTTAAAGCAGGATACAATAAAGACTTTTTCTATGTCATTTTTTATTTGGTGATCTACTGGAAATTAACACATTGTCCATTACCACCTGCATTAATACTTTAATCCCACAACTTTATTTTAACTTTTCACATGAAAGAACCAGAAACCCTATTTTAGTTGTTTATTACCACACAATATCTGTGTCCCAGTAGATTAGTATTGCTATAACAACTAATTATTATAACTACAGTTGTGAACACAATGAGTGGTGTAGGTAAATTTTCAAATGCTACAACATGTTTTGGTGACAAGTAATGATGGAGTGTGTGTATCAGAGGGATAGTCAATGGTAACCTCTATTATACCGTATGTTGTATACATTTAGGAAGAAAGCATTACAGAAATAGGGCAGGGGATGTACTTTTTTATATGACTAAATGTTCTCATCAGCTGTACAACAACAGGCACCAAATTGCTTGTAACTAAATATTGAGGTGTAGACCATTATCAAGTTAAAAAGTGGTCAGGGATGATATTGGCTGGTCGTTGTCAGTAATGGGACCAACCTTGACCACCATTTACCTTGACAATGGGTTTATATCCCAATAGTTACAACTGGCCAAGTGGTTGGACAGTAAAACCTAAATTTATTTATTCCTTACACAATCCAAATCTAAAAGTAAACACAATGTTTTGAAGTTCAATAAAGAAAAAACAGCACTATAATACTAAACAAAAGACAAATGTCATAGAACAGTCTACCATAGGTTAAATAATACAAATCCCCAAAACATCTATCAACAATAAGAACATCCATGGTTTAAACTTTGAGCAAACCTTTTTTACATGATTTACTAAAAAAACATTTTTCTAGATAATTGAAATATTTATGGGCATTTGTATGAGAGAGAAGGATTGTTATGTATCTGCATGCCATGAGCTACATTTACCCTTATATATAAATGTTTCTGTAAAAAGTGTTGATTCTTCATAGAAGCCTATCAGTTTGCAGAAAAAAAACAAAACAAAAGTTCTTCAGGAGCATATCACCCATCGGTTCTGCTTTATTAAAGCTTTTCAAGGCTGGAGAGAATACATTTTAATCAGTGAAGGTGGGTGATCCAGCAAACCTGGGATGGATGGATGCTATTAAATGACTTTTAGGAAATCTATTCCAGGTTTTCTGGATTACCCAGCTTTACTGATAAAAGTGTATCCTCTCCAGTCTTGGGGAGCTTTAATAAATCAGGCTCATTGTCTCTGAACTCTTTCATTAGAGTTGAATTTCTAAAAATTGAAAGTAAACCCTAACATTATAAACTTGTATTACTTTTCTCTTACAAATAAATAGATTTCTAATTATGTAGGTGCAATAACAAGGATTCCTAAAGGGATATTAAAAACAACTCCTCTTTAGGAAAAGTGTATATTTGTTTGATAAGGCAAAACTGATCCATGCACATCCAGCAAATAAAACAGATCTGGACAATCCAGTTTCCTAAATTACTATTACTTGCAATTTCCCTAAAGCCATATATAGTTCTGGTCATTTCAGCAATTTATCAGCATTTATGTCAGCAGCCCCAGGACAAAAATAAATATGAATATGCCATTTCTATGGACAAACAATGAGGCATTTTGTTTTGTTTGTAAGGGTTATGGAATTCAGTTGTGAGTTTTGCTGACCTTGGAATTTGCATCCTCTTTTCCTCCCAAAGGGAAAAAGGTTCTAATACCCATATAAGAGATTTAATGTGCTGCAAATGTTGCATTTATTTAAATCAGACAATGTCCCAAGAAGCTATTTAAATGGATTATTATTAAACCTGGGAAAATCTAGGTTTAGATATACTTTCTGTAGATTTCCCAACGGACATGTAGCAGTATTATGTAGCATTAAAATATATGAAGTAGAAACTTGGTGACCAGCAAAAAGATATAAAGAAAAAAAAGGCTAATAAGGCAAACTAGCACACGCTGTTCATCCGTATACCATCATCTAGGAGCAAATAAAGCAAATTAAGAATGTGCTTAAAGCAGACCTTGCATCTTAGCAACAGTATGAAAAAAATACATGGAGGTTGTCACTGACATACATAAACATTAAGCTAGCCTACGTTTTGTACATTTCACTCTTGTAAATGTGTACATGTGCATATTGTGAGCATTGGTGTACATGTCAGTGCTAATATGATACATTGGGCTAGAGGCACTAAGTGTACATATTTAACCATTCAGACATTGATGAGAAAATTAGTATGCTGGGCATTATAAATCTTTCTGCATAAAACTATCTCTACCTTGTAAGGTCGAGTTGACTAGATTTGCACCCTAGTCCCAGTCCTAGTGCCTCCTTTCTTGTCTTACACATGATGCACAGAAGTAAGGCATGCTACACAGAAGGCTAAGGCTAAAATGTGAGCACCCTTCCTGCCTTTAAACAATAAATTCCATCCCACTAATCATGATCATAACATGCTCTGGTCTGGAATGTTTCATCCCTTTGCTTGTAGAGAAAAGTTGTGTTCCTCTTTAGGTATGCACATCACTGAGGGGCATGGACACTTTCTATCAGCTGTCCATCTGAGGGGTACTTTGAAGACTATAGGAGCTAATTAAAACAGGAAGAAATGGCTGGTAAAGTACAGTCAACTGGTTGGGGTTTCCTGGGAGTAGTGCTAGCAAGGGACACGAATAGTAGACTTGGACAGTGCAACCACCAAAAGTGCAACCATGTGCAAATGTTTTACCTGCAGTGAGGTTTGGCATCCTCAGATGCACAGCCGCAGTTTGCTATGTGCCGGGGAGCAGCCAGCCACATGGTTTTCCACCACAGGTATGAAAAGGGCATAAAACAAAAATGAAGGATGAGAGAGGATGTAGAGAGAAAGGTAGCGAAAAGTGTCTTTCCCAGAAATGTGCTGAGAATGACGAGACCTTATAGAAAGGACTAATAAAGAACAGGGACGGAGGTTAGAAAACTTCAAAACCTAAATGGTCAATATAAAGACATCTGAAAGATCAAAACATCCTCCAAGAAATATTCTTTGCTACATTTAAGTATACATGAAACGAAATCAGGAAACATGCACATTTCTTTATTTGTTGTCCCTTTACAAATGATGGAAGTATTAAGAAAACACAGCCTCTGCTGCACTGAAATTCCAATCATACCTGTCACAACTCCCCCATCTGGACTACAGAACACCTACCCCCAATGTTTTGGAGACAAGCATAAGGGATGTTGGTATGTGGTCCATCAGGAAATAAAACAGGCAGGCTGATAATATGTAATGTAAAAATGAGCTACATATTTTATTGTTAACTTTTAACAGGTATGGATTTAGACCTGCTATACTTATCAGAACATGTCTACTATAAAAAATGCTCTAATGTTTGCCATATTAATTGAAATGTTTTACAACCTGTGACTGATTCAATCATATACATTTTTGTTTTCTTATACATATTCAGTATCTATGTTTTTTGGGCCATCCTGCCTTTGATTTAAGCACCACATATGGAAAAGATATTTACATTACGATGAAAGATGAAAATCTGGAATAGTATCACACAGGGTACAGATGTAACCAACTTAATTGATTTAAAAAATGACTGGATGTGATTTTAATTGCAAAAATAGAAAAAAAAGGTAAACCTTTTTTCGAAGACTGTCCTTATAACCTAATCCGTTGTCCTTATATCTTTACAATGACCTTACAATGAACACATTGCATTGTAATACAATTTACAAACCTTTTATATAAGTAGAAATAATGATTATGTCTTTCTGCCTATATAGCTTTTTCCCATGGGGGTATATAATGCATGTATCAGCATTACCGTATTCTCACTTTGTGTGATCCAGTTTCAAAAGTAAACGGTTTGAATACTTTCCTTTTATCACTTATAATTTGGCAATTTACTTTACCAAGGTTAAAAAAAGAAAGAGGAAAAAAACATGGATAACAAGATGTGAAATGTTCTTTTAAGCTAATTGCAGAAAATAACAATAAATGGCTGAGTAAAACTTCTAGATTTAGTAACTAAGTGATGTTGAAACTTGAAAATGCAATCCTTTAAGAGCATTTTCTTCTTATTTTAGCAAACTTGACTATATAGTAAAAACCACTTCTGGAGAAAATGTTTCATTTGGCTGAAAAGGAAATTTCATAAAATGGGGAAAAAATCACAAAAATGAGCAGTGATTTAGAAATAAAATTGGAATGGTTTTTTGATGTAGGAGAGCAGTCAAAAGAAGACAAGTCTTGACTAAACAAAAGTTCAACGTGTAGAATTGTGTTGCAAAAATGCACCATACCAGATCAATAGCTAGGAAAATTTAGGCTCCATGGTGCGTAAATGGGAACTAAATGGTATGACAGCTCTTTTAGTTATTAAAAGTATGTACTTTTATGATATATCTGCAACTACTGTAAGTATATACTGTATGCGTTTCTGATATGATGGATTGACTTGAACATTGAAAACACCATACATAAATTGTAGCTCCATATCATGCCTTTATGGTATCTCTCCATTTATTTAAAGTTGAATAAAAGGGAAAACAAAAGGAACGATGTTCAAAAAAAAATGATAATGAAATGAGTGCTTATTCATAATGCATGTGGCCTAAAGCATTTTGTGCATTGCCAATTTAAGGCATATTAACAGATTTTGCTCTAACCCCCTTTTAACAAATTTATTAACATTAACTTTGCATATTGAACATACACTTTGAAAAGTGAACAGTGATTTTGCTAAATGATTAGCTTCTACTCTTTTAATAAGAATAAACATCACTAAACTGCTTATCTGGATATATTTACTGGACAAAATACAACAAATGACCAAACAAACAAAGCAAAACAAAATAAAAATAAAAAAATAAAACAAATTTATGCCTGTATTAGAGATCTTCAGTTTCAGCTACACTTTGCTTACTAGCTAAATGATAAGTTTGTAAAGCTGCAAAAATTCACTGACTGCTTATTACAATAAAGGCAGTGTGATATAAGTAGGATAGTAAAATAAGATAATCAAATGCAGGACAAATGTTTTTCTTTAGATAAATAATTACTGCCTCATGTTGGGTTTAAAAGTTCCGTTCACATTTCAACATAACTTCATACATTGTGCCCGATTTATTAAAGCTCTCCAAGACTGGAGAAGATAGAATATAATGGAAGGAACTGGATGATCCAGCAAACCTGCATTGGAATTCTTTAAAAGCTGTTGCTATAAGGTAGCAAATGTTTTCAGTCCTTGACCAAATCAGTTTTGCTGGATCACCCAGGTTAACCCCTGATAATCTTCTTCAGGCTATTCTAAATGATTGGCACTGCAACACAATGGACATCATACTGCATTGTTAGTGCAATGCATACGGATGAAGGCTGCCTATAAAAAAAAAACAAAAATTCAAATTTACATAGAAAGGCAGAAAATTTAATGTGATCTTACAACATTGCAGTTTTAAGTCTTAATTCCCTAAATTGTCAGTTTTTTTTATTTCACTGCCTAACTTAATTTAGGTACTTAAAGAGGAACTAAACTGAAAATGCTTAAAACAAAAAAAAAAATACACTTACCTTCTTTCCCGCAGGGCAGTCCTATCCATCTGGAGGTCCCAGCATTGTCCCAGCATCTGTCTCCGAGCTGGCGCGCTGGCAGCGCCATCTTCAACTCTTCTTCCTGGTTCTTCTCACAGGACGCGAGATCGGGTGATGTAGGTTGGAAAAAAATTGCCAATCTCACTGCGCATGCGTGAGATAGGCAAATTTTTCTCTTTTCATGAAAAGGCTCCTTCTACACATGCCCCAGATGCTCGGACATGCACAAAAAGAGCACCCAAGAGCCTCCAGGGATGCGTGACGTAGGTAGGCTTTGTGCTCCCATTCATTCTCGACCGCCTAGGTCGTGTTGCACTTAAAAAAAAAACCGAAGCAAACAGAATCTTGTCTACCCTTTTATGTAAAGAAAAGGGTACCCTTTATGAGAGTGGTGCTCTATATAAATATTTTGTATTAGAATTAGCATTTCGTTTGCATTAGAATTGGATATGTGTGAGTGTCACTACAAGCTAATAAAGTATATTAGCATGGTTAAGGTGCCAAATCAAATTTAGCAAGAGATAAACATCATTTGATCTGAAAGTAGAATTACAGTCTGGCATAACATAACAGAAAACCTGTTTCCAGATTCCTTATTGTCCATATAGTTATCCTACATGCCTCAGTCTTACACGAATAACATCCGTGTGAAAAAACAAAATGCCCGTTTCACAGCACAGTTATCCTAGGGTCAGCCATACTGCATGGTTTGCTCATATCCTGTTTAGAGCAAGAGTTGTAAATGTCAAAAAAAACATTATGACTTTAGTCACTTTAACCGTTATGGGGAATCGTCCTGTTTTGTTGGCATACCAGGTAAAAACTTATCTCCTGTTTTTCTACACTTCACTATTTACAAAATCATGATTATTCTCTTTAGATGTACTTTGCATTGTGACTAAAATATAAAGCACAGTAAACAAAGAAACGAGTGTTGTTCATTGCAGACAATCAGATACAATCAATTTGTAATCATAAACTAGGTAACCATTATTGTTACTGCTAGTTAAAACAATCCTAGGAGACCACTGTGGCACTATTTTATACCCAGAGCTGTTGCTGTTCTTGTTAATACATCTTTCCAAGAAAGCAGATATAACTCCGTGTGGAATTATTGCAATGCATTAAGTAACATCGTGTAAAAATGTAATGGCTTGGAAAATATTTTTAGAGGTTTTTGGGCCATATATTTGATGAAGTGCCATCAAAATTAGCTTGTGTCATGTACAAAATGTGGAGAAAGTTAAAAGCCTCTGAAGGGTTTCCTGGGGGCCAATTGTGAGTTCTTTATTACTTATACTATCTGATAAATGACTAGTCCCAAATGAGTTATGTTACTTTCTATAAACCGTAACAATTTAAAATAAAAGTCCTATTCTTTAGATATAAAATGTTTTACAGAAAAAAAAAACATTTTTGCATGCAAATCTAACTGGCAGACCTATTTCCTCGTATAAAAGATTTCAGTTGAGGTTTTTGGTCTTTAGCCTCCAGCTTATTCTAAGTTAAGTCTTTTCTCAACTTAATTATAACAAGATGGCTAGTCTGAATCTGTAAGTGACTTCTAGGTCAAGTAACGACATTTACTGTCTATAATCTCCAGCTGAAATATTACACACATTGCGCTTCTTTGCATTGCTTATTAATCTTCATTGGCCCCAAGTTGGCAGCCATAAACTCAGAGTAAGTCTTGTCTTTCACTGCACACAGATTGCTGCATATGTATGTATAATGGCTAGGAAATGACACTTCTATTGGGTCACTTCTATCTCAGCCTTGACACAGATATATTGCACTGGAAATATTTTCTTTTATATTCATAAATCTGAAACAAAACATATTTTTGAAAGAGACAGCTTAGAAAGCCATTCTAAATCCTCTCCCTTGTGACTCTGTAAAAAAAACAGCTGACAATATCTATTAAATTCCATTACCCCTTTCTATATCTTGGCTATGGATGGTTAAAAACTGTACAATGTTGTAGGTAACTGTACATAATACCAGTCTGGTGATTGGATAATACAAAAGTCAGCATTTTGGTTCAAACTCTATAAAATGCCTACGTTTAGGTATTTTTCTTGACCTGTTACTGGATGGGTTTATTTGCCGAGTCCCTACAAGAAATAGCAAAGAAATCACTTCACAGTAACTTTGTGATGTGCATAGCAAATTATATTCTCTTATAAAGTCGTTTGTCTGTATATTGTACATGCTTTGCACCTGATGTGATCCTTTCTATTCTCACAAGGGTTCCATCTCTTCTTTATATAGCTTTGTATAAACATTCAATAAAAGGTGACAGTAGGAACTACTACCTGTTTTGTTCTATAGAGAGGGAAGTGTGAGGATGAGCAGGAGGCCCCCACTCTAAAAGTCCTCATTAGTAGTCAGTTGTTTAGTGATTCACCTTGACTCATTGCAAAATATATTGTGAATTACGTGTCCTGGTGCCTGACAATGCAAGCCAATGACAGATGTTTGTTTCGGGCAACAAATAAGGTGTATAAAGCTTGGATTTCTGGTGTGTTTTGTCTTTCTGTAAGCCCAGTTTTTTTTAAGAATTCACGTTGGCATTCTACGTTTTCTAGCTGATCCCCCAGTAGCACACTTATCTTCCCTCTCATTCTCAGTTAACACGTCATGCCCTCTTGTAGCACCCCTATTCAATGCACTTAGTGACCTTACTGTTCTTGTAAGTGATCGCTTGAAAGCATCTTCCTGCCTCCTTCATATATTCCCTGCAAGTCTTGTAGTGATATGTATGTTTGAGGTTTTTGTATTCAGTTCTACATTATGTAACATACTGCAATTATTAAAACTGCTGCCAAAAAGGAAATGGTGTAGAATAGTAAGTGAAGTTGTAACAGGAAGTAATATATACATGAAACACATATCTGCCCCGTGAAAAAGGCCAAGGATAAAAACATTTCATGGTCCCAAGTCTTTTAAGCATAATGAACTATATGGTAAAAATAATTTACATGAAGAGTTTCAGAACACATCATGAAAATAAACAACATATAAAAACATGTCTTGGAGCGGGGGTCGGCAAAGTTTTATGGCCACTAGACCATTTATTGGGTGGGAAGGAGCACACTAGGCCGGATCAGCCGCAATGTCTCCGCCCACCATCAGGGAACGCCCCCTGAAGTGAAATCCCCTTCCTCCGTATGCATAGGAGTTCATTTAACAATAGATTATATATGCATCTCAGGTCCGTTTAACTGACCCCAATGATCTTTTTGACTATCTGTTAGACTCACGTTCTTCCCACTGACCGCCACAATAATGTACTATGAGTTGTGAATCATTATAGTATTTATAACAGGGTTCCCTAACACCCGAAAATTATTTCAAAGGTTCTCCCATGTTAAGGTTAGAAAAAAAAGGCTGGCTTAGAAGATTTTTAGTTTCCACGTTCATACTGATCCAATAGCTTTACCCTAGATCACACAAACCAGAAAATTCAGATATACAATCGAGAACAATGTGCTGAGAAGCTATTAAGAAATATTCCATATTTTTAGAGCCCCCAGCTGACAGTGTGAAGCTGCTGCCTTTCAATTCTATCTGTCACTGTCAGATCATGTCCCCCATGACCATCAGATACCAAATAGAGTGTTTCCAATCTACTGTTAGTTATGACATAATGAGAATAAACAAACTGAAGGCTTTATTGAGAAAATACAAAATCAATAGAATAAAAAAAAATAAACATTTGTTTTATTACCTTTTGCCAGTGTTTAATTCAGGAAAAGACAGTTTAGGCTTATAAATATAACTATATATATATATATATGGAAAATTAGCAATAAGGTTTTGTCAAGGTAACCCATTTTTATTTGTCATTGTTAATACAAGAGTTAATTTTGTTAAAAACAAAACCTATGGCCATGAATTACCTCTTAATTCATTAAATATTATAAAGGCCTACAATCAGTTAATGTATTAGAAATAGCTAATAAGCATAAAAGGCTAACTTGATTGTTGTGAGATTTCTACTGTAAATGTCTTTTTGAATAGGCTATGAGGTCACAATACTATCATAATGGCTACCCTTTTTTCAAAATTGATTTGAATTGCACATTTTGTATGGTTTTTGCTTTAGTTTATTACACAGTTACCTCCAACTGTCACAATTTTGTTTGTGGAAATGAAACTCTTTAAACATTGAAGCTATTGTGGATTATTATATTGTCAGTTTTTATATCCATCTGCTATGACCAATATTCTGCTCTAAAGCTTATTACATAAACTGTATTATACCCCGCTATTACACCCTGACCCTTATTTTACACATTGTATTAATTAATAACTACTACTAATAGCATTTTATTGACACTCTACTCAGGAAAAATGTGGTGTGACAAAGGAAGTCCATGTATCCAACATTATACTTGATTTAATGTTATATTAAAAACATAAAACAGATATTGTATATTTATAACAGTAAGATGCATTTGTAATGTCGACTTTAAATTCTAGCACAAAATGTCAATTTTATTAGCATATTACACACAAATAATCCTTTAGTATTTGCAATAGAGATAGTCACAATGCGTATAAGAAGATTAATCATAATCGTGCAACGTATTTAAAAGTTTAAACATATCATGGATAAACTCTTTGTACTTCAATTGGATTTACACTTTTTTTTTTCAATTTTATTTATAATAGATTTTAATGAATTGTAGTTACAAAACAGACAATGCAGTAACTGTTCATTTAAAGGAAACTCTCACAGGAAAATCAAGATTCACATGCATGTTGTTAACTCTTCAGGGTGAATTGTTACTTGTACATTTTGCTGGCACTATGGATATGTATCATTGTTTTCTGTCCATGTCTGGATAAACCCATTTATTCCTCAACATCTATTTGCTAAAAAATCTGTGTATCTTTCTAGAAATGCATCTTTTTATACAGATATTTTAGAAGTAAATCTTGACCACAAACTACCTTGTTATATATATATATATATATATATATATATATATATACACACATATATATATATATATATATATACACATATACAAGTCAAATATCAGATGATTTCTATAGGAAAAGAGTAGATCTTTGTACAAGTCTATATTGATATGTGCTTTGCTATGTGGATAGTGAGTTTGATTTGCTTGTGTCACCACTTTTCACCACTTAGAACGTGTTTGAACTCAGGATGAGCTTCATAAATTGTAGGTTTGTGTATGTAACAGTATAAACATACCTTTGTTTTCAGTAGTTCCAATTCATTGGATTGCAAGAATGCAAATTAACATTGCAAAATTGTCAGTTTAGGCAATATATGGTTATTGGTCATTCTTTATCTTGTTGGAAAAATATCTCACACTACATGATTATACAGAAGGGTGGGGAATGGGGGAATTTTCTGTGCTAGATCGTGTGACAGAGACAGGGATCCAGACTTCAGGTTTACTTTTAAATCATATGTTGTGCTTGCAATCCTGTTGCAAATTCTAATAGCACTTTAAAGCAACATATTACAAATAATATTACAGTCTGTCTGGAACGAGGGATCTAGAGTAAACATGATGCAGCTCTGTTTTGCCCCCCACAACCTTCACTGTAGCAGATCACAGCAATATTGATCTGCTATGCATTAGAATAGGAAGGTTTGAATCAGGTATGCTCTTAAAGAAATGCATGTATAAGTCTTTCTCTCTCTCCCTGTACATATATGTTCACTGTATATGTACGTATGCATTCTAAATTACAGCAATCTGCTCTCCAAGACATTTGCATCCTTTACATCACTTAAAATAAAAAAGAAAGTCTTTTGTAAAAAAGGAAGGTAAATCACATGCTAATTTGTAAAGATCTTCTACATTCTACATCCTGGAGTTGATTTAATACATTCTATAGAAACTGTTCTGTTAATGAATAAGGTGAAGGTTCTCACTGAATTCCCAACTAATGGGAAAAAAAGAGATTTGTTGGTTGTATTTATTTATAGTTTACTATTCCCATAATGTCTAAAGCATTCCAAATTTTATATATTATATAATAATTTTATTTGGCCTGTGGACCTATCCATGTTTAAAGTTAGCATAGTATTCTTTATTTACACAGAATAAATGTTTGCTCTTTAGTGAATGATTTCCTATTACACACAGTACAGTAAATGTATTTGTATATTACAATAAATATACCTATTTAGTACACCTATTAGTTCTATTAATTACAACAAATAATTTCTCTGAATTTTCTTTCTATAAGGGCAGCTACTAATGTTACTGTTAATCCTACTAAAACATTCCCTGTTCAGCTCAAGCAATGTTCAGATTGTATTGTACTGACATTTGGCCAATGCCCATCTGAGTTATAGCTTGCAAATCACTTGACTGGAAAGGTAGGCTTCATTTGTGAACCCTAAAATTTACAAAGCAGATAGTCGCTGCCTATTGTGTACATTCACTTACTACTGCTACCACTGTTTGTATACTGTGGGATGTATGCAACAAAAATGATGGTGAGCATTTCCATTGGCTGGTGGTTGCCCCTCATTAACCACCACCACAACCACTGAATGAAAATGTCTTATTCACAAAGAATATACAGCCTGTTGTACCCAGTGGTCAATGGCTGCTTTCTGTATACTAACAAATTATTTTTGGTTATATCAGAGCCAAATTAACTTTGCAACCAGTCCTTATCTGAACATAAATCCTAATGGCCACAGATGTATATCTTCTATAAAACAAAACATGCTTTTGTCCCACCAGGACACATGGTGGAACCTCCATGTACATGTAGTATTAACCCTAAAGGATACAAGCATGAATTAACAATAAACCCCATTTGCTTCCAATCTGCTTAAAAGTCAGTCCTCATTCGATTGAACTCTGAAACTCTGTATACAAACATAGAATGTAAAGGCCATTTATAAATGACTAGTGGAATTATAAAAAATACAATTGTAATAGATGGCAAAGTAGTCTTTAAAACTTCATCATTCTGATTTTCAAAAATAATTCCATGACTTTGTTATTTAATTTCATGTTTATTGCCAGTACATTTCAATCTATCAAATTCAGAACAATGTGTAGTACTTTTAGAACAACTCACTGTCTGTTTTTCTTCTTGTGAGTCAATATTTCTCAGCGAGTATGTAAGTTAATCTGCAATTTTCTCCTTCAATGACTTTTTCAATTGTTATCATTTTAATTTGAAATACATTTAGGAGTTTCCAAGTAAACTCTTACTAATGAAACAGATATTTGGCTTAACATTCTCATTTTAACTACCCAAATGTTAGCCACTAGCAAAGATAATTGCACTGCACATTTGTAGAGTAGGAATGTTACAGACTTAGGTGTTTCCATTTTTAGAACAAAATATGTTAGCATGTTTTATTAGTGCTGTGCTGTTAGGACTATCTCTAATATTATCTTTTTAATACTGCATGTGGTTTTTGTCTTTTTATGCATTTATATTATCCTCTTGTTTGTAGTTATCAAATGAGCAAGTTCATCATCTGCAACAGGTATTTTTTGTACAGCTTTGTATAAGTTTTATTTTTATTATTTATTTTTGGGCTTTATAAATATTAAAAATATTAATAATATACCAGAAGTAATCTGCACATTCTGGGGCTAACTGGCTAATTCTCTTTTTATTATGACAGTCATAGTTTCGACACTTTCTGCTAACTATGTTGCCATTTTCTACCTTTAATACACCATACTGGTCATTAAGGCAGCCAATAAGAGACATAGGCCAATAAGAAGGTCCAAAGAAATGACGAATCTCAACACTACCTGGAAGTACTGGAGCTTTGGCTGTCAGAAGAGCCCCTGTATCTACTTGTAACATTAAGGTATAGGGAAATGTACCAGTCATGTACCGGCACCTTTTATTGTATGCACATTTTACCAGCAGCAGATTTTGTCTTGTGCTAATGAAAGTACTTTTTTCAAGCAGTAACTCTGCAGACTTTTTTGCTTCTTAAATTTGACGATCCTTGGGACAGAGTATGTAAGCTTTGTAAAAAGAAAGGGGTATGAATGCTTCTGGGAAGATTTAGGAGACAGCCCAGCTCAATGACGTGCTAGACCACAGTGGAGAACATGTGTGTAGGAGCCATGGTCAGACATTCTAATGTACAGAGAATTTTAATCAATGCTGCTCTACTTGGCTGATAAATAGGAGCCTGTATATTCATCCTGACTGCATTACAGCAATACAGTAAATTAAAAAGGTTCCAATGGGCTTTCAATACCGGTAAGTACAACAAAATTTGTTGCACAGAAAAATTTTAAAGTATTAGCATCCATATTATAAATTAAGAACTTGAAGCTGTGTTTCTGTACTTTCTTTTTTTTTAGCTTTTCTACAAATGTAGAAAGTCGAAATCTGCAAAAATGAAGTCATCAATAGGAAGTGCTGTGGGAAAAAGTAATCAGCAGTTCCAAATATAAACCACAGAAAAAAACCTTGTTTGCACTGCCATTTTCATATGTAACCATGGTAAGAGAGAAGCAACAGCTGTTTTCAAATGAAAAATCACCTACTTGTGCTATGAGTAGGTTTGCCATTAAGCATACAAAAATAGTAACCATCTCTGAATCAGTCAAAATAACACCTGCAATATATTCTATTGGAACATGTGCATTATTAGGTGAACAGAGTTATGTTTATATTGAGCGCAGTACTACCATAATACCTTGTAATACTTCTTTTGTGTGGATTGTTTAAACATCTTTCTTTTTTAAGGATTTTTTTTCCATCAAAGCATAGCTCCTGCCTGGACATATTTTTAGCTTTTAAGTGTGTGCAAAGTTAAAATCTTTGTCATGTTTTTATTGTTGTCCTTATTAGAAGAGTTCGTTCTCGTTTCCTACCAAAGTGATACATTTTTTTTCAAATGAAGGTTCACTTTGCAAAGTAATTGTTAGTTAATATGATGAATACCCAATCATACGATAACATTTCTTTTTCACAATATTGGGTATTTAAAGATTCACCTTACTTACAATAATGCACTTTTCAAAGTTGAAACATACTCTAAAAAAGTAGAAAGCCTTCTTTCTTTAAGTAAATGAATCCTAATTTCATAGACACAAGTCAGATTAATTATCCAAATGAAGATAGAAGCAGCAGCTAAAAAACTTTCTTACAAGAAAAGGTAAAATATAAGTATAATATAAGATCTGTTTTGTTTCCCATGTAACTTACACGTTTCCCTTGTTTATTACTGTATTTGTAAAAAATGTTGTGCTTATGACCCACTGACTTTTATATTATATTTCTACCCAAAAACACAACCATTGACAAACTATGCACACAGTTTTCTTAGAAGGACCAATAATATAAAAAAAAAAAATTAACTACTATAAAGGAGCTATGAATGTAAAAATTAAAAGTACCCACACCTGGACAGAATATAACACAGACTGAGTGACTTGTTTAAAATTTCTACCAGGGATACCAAGATAAAAGGATAATGCCTGGTGGCACTGGAAGTCATGCTATTGGTACCCAAACAACAGCAAGAAGCAAATATAGGGCAGTCCCCACCTTTGGAAAAACTTTAAAAAAGGGCTAAAAAATGAAATTTGGTCCACATGTAATGCTATCTGAATATTGGGATTGTTTCTACCTCTAAACAATGCCAGGAAATGGCAAAATAACAGCTGAAATGCAAATCAAATGTATATTAAAAATATCATTACCTACCATAGTTATATGTGTTTTTATGTATTTATTCATGAATGTTATGAAACCCTTTTTCCATAAAGCACTTTGAAATTTTAAGTGGCCTCTTACAGCAGTTAAAATAAATAGTTTTTTTAGCGTTTGTGTTGAGAAACAGAATAGTTGTAACAAAATGTGTAAATAATGCTCCAGTAGCAACTCACATGTAAATTACATTTCTTTTTATGTTCTTTTAAGCATTTACTTACCAAATAGATAAAAATTTACAAGTGTTAGGTAAACATGGGTGATTTGTTCACGTTAATGCTGAGATTTGTAGTTAAAATAATAACAACGTTGACAAACTACTATCACCATGCCCTTTGCACAGAACATGTTTTATACATGTAAGACATGCAAGGCCTTTACTGTACACAGACTAGGTGTGTGAGCTCATGGGGGAGCTTTAATTGCTCGGGGCATATCTATTAATATTTATGAGCCACTTATCCTAAAGACAAATTATAGTAAGGCCAGGAATAGTATAATGTAGGAAACTGTTAGTGAGAAAACTGAAGCTGACTCAAGTCTAAAAAAAATCTGTTTTTTTGATTAGTAAAAATTACCATAACGAAAAAGGAAACCAGGTAAAGTACTAGAGTTCAGTACCCCATAAGGTATGTAGGTTAGAAAATAATATAGGAGCATACTTGCGTATGGTTTACATCATCAAGTGAGATTATTTCTTAACCTTTTCATGATCATCAAGACGATTGAATTGTAGATACTTAGGTGACATTTAACAGCTCCAGTATGCATTGGATATCCTGACAAAAGTTACAATAAAATAATAATGATAAAGGTAATAATATTATGGGTTTATTGTTGATCATATGCAACTATGGCAAGACTAGGGACTTGATAAGGTGCTACGTAATGTTGGTGCTATTTAAATACAAGTTATACATGTTCATACAATGTTTGTTTGCACTTAGCCTTAAACCTGATATTTTTTAAAAGAAATATCAGAAAATTGATGTGACAATTCAACTTATTTCACTACAAATATCAAAGTTACATTTTTATACACGGTTACTGTGAAAGGGTATTGTATAACATTCTCAGGCCATTACAAGACTAGCTTTTCACTGATATTGACATTTTTACAGAAAGCATCATACAGAATGAGATTCAAGGGGTTTGACATGAGGTGTAATAAGAACATATACAACATGTCATATTGATGGGTTATTTGCGTTACATGAAATGGATGTTTATTCTTACACAGCACATAAGCTGCAAATGCTAAGGAATCTGAAAGGCAATCAAACTAAAGGTGAAAGTCCTTGGACTTTGCTGTGCTGGACGTTTTTTTGGAGTTTTAGGGACCTATTTATAAAAAGTGGAAAATAGAATAATGTTTTTCTATTTTTTTTAAACTGATCACAAATTTATTATTGCAAAAAGTGGGAATACATATTGATCCCTGACAACAAGGTTTTTAAAATGGGAGAATAGAGATACACTGATATCACAAAAGTGGCAATCAGAAGCTCCAAACCCATGAGTGGAATAACTGTTCTTGTCTCCTTCTGTTTGCTACTTGGTGGTGAAAAATATTTTAAAAGACACCACTAATTCCTATTGTGCCCCATGGTTCTTTCCATTTTAGAGGTGGATTCTTGCGTTGCAGACCTCCATTGCATTTGGCTGCATTTACATTTTAGAGGTAGCAAAAGCTATCTGATGAATCATAAAGTGATAATCAAGCTAATCATACTGTTATAGAGTTGGGAAAGTAAGCCTCACAGCCATCCTTATGGAAGTTATTCTCCACCCATTTTTGCATCCCCACCCACTTATATTATTACTTTTATTAATATAATTAATTTTATTATTAAGGCACTCTCACTGGAGAGTAAGAAAACAGATGTAAAGGGCTTAGTTCCAGTTGGTCTGTCTACTTCCAAAGAGAGAAAAACTACACCCTCAAAGAAAGCACAGAGGAGAATATGTTTGCTAATAAAGGTGATATACAGTTCTTAAATTGACAACAAATCCTAAAGTTGAGGCATGGAATTCTGACGTAAGCAAAAAAAAAGAAAATAAATTTAAAAGAAACCCAAATCTAAAGCACTAATAAAAGTGTTTCTCAATAACTTATAACTTTGGTTGCTTTGTCAATTTAAAAATTCAATTTTAATTACTATCAGGCATGAAAATCTATATTGCATTATAATATATGCTGATTCATTTAAAGTTCAGAGACAGAAGAAGCTGACGTTTCATTCATTAGATATCTTCAGAATGAGATAAGATATATGATGAAAAGGATAAAGAATAAGACATAACTGTGACATTTACAGTTAGCTCAAAAATTCTTAAGTATTTGCATATAACAGACTATACATAACCATTCTGTGCTTGAACGATATGCCTGGGAAAATAGTCGTCAAATTGATTAGGGTGCTGAAGCAGGCTTTAATGCTCTCGACCTGAATGCACTGCCCCAAGTTTCCTGCTTTTGATTGTTTAATTGATGAAACCATAGTCTAACCTAACAATGTAGTTAGTGGCAATAGCAGGCTTAGAATGGACCTAAAAAAGTTGCATTGTGGTTTTTGCACTTCTTAAAGACTGAGACAACAGTCAGACTTTTTTTTCATTTTCCTTATCAAAGAGAAAGGCTTTTACAATTGTTTTTATTTATTTTTTTACAAGCAGTGTATTTGAATTAGGATCAGCTTTCTGAAATTCTGGACTGGGCAAGCAAGAAGCAGTACAAGGAGCAATGTGTTGTGCTGTAGTGCTCAAGTGCAAACCAGCAATATGCTGACAGTAAGAAATAGTTGAGAAACAAAAGGATGATTTCTGTTTCCCATTTACAGTCCAATCAAAGGGCCTGGAAGGGGTAAGATCTGTGTGTATTACAGAGGAACAGAGCTCTCTTGCTTTAACAGACAGGGCTTTGCTGGATCAGAGCTCTTCCTTAATTGCCTAATTTACATAGAAAGAGTATGTAAAGAAACGTTTTGTTTTGGAGTGAGTGAGGGAAGTTTCCAGTTATATTAGCGGGCTTTATTAGTGGTCAGATATGCCACAAATATTTGTGCTTTTGACAACTGTCTGCTTGACAGAACACAAGAAGAAATATAAACTTAAATGTTCAACCAAATAAGCCCAAAATGGGGCTTATCCAATCTTTGGAAAGATTCTCACTAATTTTCTTTAAATCTTGAGGACAGAATGCATAGGTCACTTTCTTCAGTTAAATGAAGATAGTGAAAATACAATGACATAGGTTTTAACTCTTTCCTAACTCTAACCCAAAAAGGTTGTGTCTATACATTCTGTACACTTTGAGGTTTAGATGATAGTAAATTGATATTTTTCCTTTTCCTCCACGGTAGATTACAACCTAATTCAGTATCTTCTATCTAAAGAAAATAGATGTTTACTGGTTTTCTTTTTGGCGCTTAACCACACATCACTTGCTGGATTACACCTTAGGCAATGATCTCTGTTCCATAAATGTGCCAGCAATGACATGCCACACAGCCGAGAAGAAGCATTGCATGTTGGCTATTTTTCTCCACCAATATATTTTCCGTAGCTGAGGAAAAATATCAGTTTGCTACAAAGAAGCAGGAAATGAACCATGTTCTTCATGTTCCACAAGAATTCTCTGAACAGGGCATTGCCTGCATGAATAGGCTCCAAAGCACCCAGTCTATAGCAAGTTCTTGTCAATATGTCATTCTGATAGGGCAGGAAATTTACTAAGGTCTTCACATCTTTTCTAAACTTTTGTGTCTAGATTACCACTTTTAGGTGTGTGTTTTCCAAGAACTGGATAAAAAATCCAGACAAAATGATCCAACTATGAAAAGAAAACAAATATGGATTAATTCTGTAGATGAAGATTTAAAAATGTAATGAAAATCATTTTAAATTTTAAATTAAATTTTTTAATTTTATAGAACAATTATTCTCATAATTAGACTAAAGTTTGAAGGGAAAAAAACATCATTAATTGAACTTCTAAGGAGACTTTAATGCAAATAAATAATGTTTATAATTTATAAATCTTTTTTGTGCTGTGTATATTTGCGTGTATGATACTGAAATACCTGAACCAATGATAGCTCTCAGCTGAGCACTTGTTTTTAATTACAACTGTTTATGGATGAAGCTGAAAAATACTGAATGTGTAGAATGGTTATAAGCACCAACAATGAAACGAGTGGAGCATGTCATTCTATTTTAGGTGAAGTCATATACCCGAATGCAACTTTCAGCTGTTATCCACATCTATCTTCTGGAGAGGCACACAAGCTCTTGCTTTGTAATAGAAACATTTTCTGAATTGGGTTGTACGCGTATAGTATAGTGTCCTCAACAGATTTCTCTCTGACTGTGACAGCTTTTAGAAAGTTGCTGTATGCTGTTGCACAGAGCCAAGAGTAACACTGCCTCAAGAAATACCAGATGGTGTAATGTTGCTAGGTTTTAACCTATGTGCAGATTTGACAATTTAACTGCAGTAAATGTAATTATTGCATCTTATTCAAGACACTAGGCAAGCTTCACAGATTAATATTTTCAGTGTTACAATGATTATTTTATTTACTATGCAAAGATCCTTCCAATGATGTAGTTAATGCAGAAGCAAAAGCCTGCATGGTCCTTGCATCATTTATTTAGACAATGAATTGTAGCCTAATAAACTCCAAAGGAATCCAGGCAAATTCTCTCATTGCCTTTTTAGAGGCTAATACAGTTCAACTAGACTTCAAGAGTACAAAGCATAGGAATACAGAGTATGTTTACATGGGTCTTCATTTCTACACAACAAGCAAGAAGAGTTTGATAAAAAAGTGTTTTGTTTTTTTTTACATTGTGGATTTAACTATTTTTTGCTCAGATTTTAGACATGCCTTAGGGACACAATTCGAAAAATTTCTATTTGCTTAGATATGTTGTACATTTGTCATCAACAATAAAGGTATTTCATTGTCACAACAAATTGTGACTGTTGATCAAGTAAAATCACAGCAGTTAGTTGCAGTTATTTACAAGGCAATTTTTCCCACAATATGGTGTAACACTTTGCCTGTTTTTCCATATTGTGATTTAGAGTATGGGTAAATATGTGAAAAAAATGTGAAAAAAGGTTGTACTAGCATAATTTCTGAATTTTGAAGCCCCCAGTAAAAATTTTTGGTATCTGGTAATATCTGGTATATCTGGTATCTGGTAATATTTTAAAGAGGACTGTATGGATGTTATACCTGACTTTGTACGCAGCCCTGTGTAAAAGATGGAGACAGGAGGCACTGCAGCAGCCCGCCATTCATTTATACCAATAATGGGCAATAATTTTCTTGTGTGCAGGGTTTCCAAACTTGAAATCTGAGCTTGGCTTTCTTCAATTCCAAGTTCTGATCCAAGGTTAGAACAGCTCAAATCCAAGTCAGAACCAACTCTGATTAGAACAACTCAACTAAGCATGAGAAATTTCCTTGTAATTTCTCCTTTAGGTAGACTGCTAGCCTGCAGTTGGTCTGTTTCGTATAAGTAGATTTTTATCAATGAAATAGGATGATTAGCAGGACATTAAGGAGAACATATGGCTTCCTCCTTGTGTAGGTTTAATTACCTACTCCAGGCGCATATAAAAGAACCAAATTATTCGTGCTTTGTATTTATTAATACACAATTAACTGTATTGTTTCAGAGCAATCAGTGTCAGTTTAATCTGACTTTGACATGGTGTCAGCCTTGTAGTTCCTCTACAAAAGGGATTATATTAGTGGAAGAGGAAGAAGCAAAGGAGAAAAATAAGGTGTGACAGAGCTGTGTAAATCATGAAACAGAATAGATTGAAATGTAAATCCTTTTTTTCCAAGTGAAACAGCTTCCAAACATATATTATATTATAAGTTATTTGTTGTCTGATATTCTGCTTTAAAAAGAAGTTTGTTAAAATTATTAGTATATATATATATATATATATATATATATATATATATATATATATATATATATATATATATATATATATATATATATAATTATTGGTATTATATTTTGATTTAGCAGATTGTCCATTCACCTGTTCCATATACCAAAAGAACAATAAAAAGGGCTACCGATCCTCCTAAATGCTAATGCTTTATTTAGACAGATTGGTAAATAAAAAATTATACATTGTATTGAAGTTTCTCTCCTGCACTTAGATCAGGTAACCAATGATTGGTTGCTACATGGTCATCTGGCAAGCCTTTTAATTAGATCAGTTCATTAATTTGTTGACCAAAACCAAATATTTTAGTTTACTATTTGTATTTCTACATGTCATAATGAAGTTTATTGTATACATGTTATATTTTTATTATTCCAGTACCCGCTAAATATTGCTACCTAAAACCCACATTTTAAAATATTCCACATGGTGTCTACTGGGGAGAGCAAAAAGTAAAGCCAAAAATAATTTTTGTGGGAAAAACATTGATTGCACATATTTTTTTGGTTGTTGATATTTATCTGTGCATTTATCAATTTGACAAAATCAAGTAAAATAATTAATATAGCTTATTGAGTTGACCATTATTGTGTGGCTCACCAAAGAACAAATATGTCCACATTCAAAAATGTTATATATATATATACACACACACATACATATAGCATATAATATATATTCCTGTAACAAATTTCCCATGGTGTCACATACTTGTTCATCATCAAAGTGAGTTATTTTACCAAATATACTATACAATTATTTACAATCTATTTCAATCCTTCAGGAAATACCTTTACCTTGACAACTGGTTGGCATATTAAGGAGACAGTGAGTCAGTGGGTGGATAAATCTATGTTCCAAGTATTCTTTCAAGAAATGATCATTTGTAGTTGGATGAGTACTTCATTTGTGAGTGGTATAGCAATGTACATGACAGTTTTATACATTCATTAGAATCTTCAACTTAACACACTGACTGTATTTTGTAAGTACAAAAACATTACTTCACTTACTGTATACATTTTTTAAAACTGTCAGTAGCAGATATGATCCATTACAAACATACATATTGCCTTTTCAATCCAATGCCTGACTTCCGCGGATAACTCAGCACCATTATAGGAAAATATTGTGTATATACAGTGAGGAAACATCCTGAATTAGATTCCAGTATATACATTTAGGACTTCCCACTAGTTCCCACCACTATGCTGTATTCAGGCAATCATTTTCATACAGAAATGAGAAAACCCACAGCTCATGTGTTGGTGCGCTTGGTTACCATTCTTTATTGATGGCACCACTATGTAGCACTGCCAATTATAATCATCAAGTACACCTGTTGCCATGTAAATATACATAATATCACAGAAAATACTAGTTTTCAAACATTCAGTTCAAAAACTGATGAGATTATTTACCTCACAGTGATCCTTTTTCAATATCTAAAGCATTATTTAAAAGCCCTTACACAGTTTGGAGCCATTCCTCCCAGCATATTAGAGCAACAGAAGCCCCAATCTTTGTTTAAACAAATACATTCTCCAATCCAGACAAAGCACAGCATTTGATGTGGTAAAAGTCCTATCATGTAGGTACTCATTTTATTCCTATTTATTTACTTTATATAGTTTTATACTTTATATAGTATATACTTGTTTATAGAGCATCAACATATTACACAGTGCTTTCAAAGTCCATTGTCATATCGCTTTCAGGAAATCTCCCATTATGTTTATAACCCAGGCCTGTCATATGAACATCATAGTTCTCTATACTGCTGGTAATAAAACATGGGAGATGTGTTCCCCTAAGTATACTTAAAGTGAACTGGAATCTCGAGCCACAATAAAATATTTATATATTCCGAACAAGCAAAAAAATCACTTTAAAACAAGCCCCTATTCATCTATGTAGCAAAAGGAACTGTGGAAAAGTGTATCAGTTCACAACATTATGTTTTTCTATTGATAGCAGAATCTTGGCTAACTGCCAAGCCTCTATTGAAAGCACACAGCAGGTGTTCCTAAGCTGTTAGAAACTGACTGAAGCTGATGATCCTAAAATAGACTTGGTAGCACAAACAACTAGGAAGGTCAGGGTTGGCTTGTATTAACAATTACTATACTTAAAAAATTGCAAACAGGCAGATTGTAGATTGCAAACCTGCAATAAACAACCTACCTGCTCAAAAGGTTTTATTTTTTTTTCACTTTGATTTCACGGTAAAATTCTCTTACTGCTTTTTAGCAATGTCCCTACCATAGTTATATATTATCAACACAGTCTAAGGACATTTTTGAGGAGAAACCAATTACCCTTATTGTCTGTTTTTGGAAAGTAGGCCTGTAGCTAACAGATAGCGCAGGGCTGCATGACAGGGTGAGGAGGAAAGATAGGAAAGCAAGAGGGTCAAAAGTTGGGAAAAAAAGACCAGGAAAAGCAAAAGTGCAAGAAAATTTTAAAAAGTGCTGGAAGAGAAAAAGTGCAGGAAAATGGGACAATGAGATGATTGGCTAATTGTTGTTTTGGATGAGGGAGGAAAGGGTATAAATAAAAGGTGCTGGGGGGTGAGGGGGCAGCAGTTACCTGCATAGCAAGCATCTCCCACCCTCCCTCCCTGGATAGCTTACTTATACAGTCTGTAATTCGTCTTGGCAGCAGTTGGGCATTCTTTCATAGGTCCATGAAAGGGTTAGAGTTTTTTGGGGAAAGAGGAACATAAGGGGGTGCGACCCGTCAGGGTATGGGTCTCTTTGTTGAGGGTGGCCTTGCATGACACTCAGTTGATGTGGGGACTAGGTGTCAGAGGTGGTCAACTGCTGATTGTCCCCAAGGCGGTGTGCTAGCAGCTGAGGGCCAGGTTAATGAGCGGAGGTACTTTTTGGTAATTGGAATATGAAAAATTTCATGGACCTGTAGGAAAGAAATTATTTTGGAATGCTGCGTTTGAGGGGTTGTTTGAAGTTATAAAATGTGGTTATTATGTGTTTCATACAAAATGTTATATATTTATATTTATCATTTGTTAATAAATGTGCTGCTATGGCCAATTTATTCCAACAGAAGTCTGGCGTCTTTGATTTGGGAGAAAGGTAAAAGGTGTGTGGGGTTAAATTGGTTTGGTGTGGCAGTTCATGGCTTTCTCTACTCTACCCGAGTCATGTGGGATGAAACCAGAATGCCCAGAGGAAACCCACACAATCTTCATGCAGATAATGTCCTGGCCAGGATTCGAGCCTGAACCACAGCGGTGAGAGAGTTCAAATATTTGTGTCAACAATGATAGAAGATAGTTTTCCTCTCAAGTACAGTTCCTGGTCTGAAATGACAAAATAGTTTGGACTCCAGAAAAGAAGAGACCTCACATGATGAAAAATGAGACCTGTGAATAAAACCTGTCATGTCTAAAAAAGATGGCATAGATCCTTGAACCCCCCCCCCCCCCCCTCCATTGGGTGCTCCAGAACATAGTTTGAAGCTAAGTATATACCACACGACCTCTGACTGGTCCTTCTGAGGATGTAGTTGAGATGAAAAAAGCATTAATGCACCCAGTTCAGCTCCAACAGGAGGGAAAGCGATGGTGGTGGGGAGTGAAAAGATATATTTGTGAACCAGCTTGATGCTCTTAGTTATAGGGAGCTATAGTGCTTCAGATATACACTTATTGGGCCATATTTATGAAAGCTCTCTAAGACTGGAGAAGAAAGACTATCATGTTAGAATGTGTGTGATCCATCAAACCTACAACAGATTTAATAAAAATCATGTGTTATTAGCTGGCAATCATTTTAAATCCTGGACCAGATCTATTCCAGGTTTGTTGGATCACCCAGGTTCTCCAATAAAAGTCTATCTTCTCTAGTCTTGGAGGGCCTTGGTAAATCAGGCCCAGTAAGTGTATTCTTTAAGCGCTGTAGCTCATTCTTTGAATAGAATTACTGGGGCTGATTTACTAAAGGACCAAACTCCTATGGTAAATCAATCTCAATGTGTCCAAATGTTGATTGCATTCAAGCATTCTAGTCAAACACACAGTGGGAATACATACATTTAGACATAATCGAATCAGAATTGTGAATTTATATTTTTTTTTGATTACCTAAATACTCACATGCAGATCTATAATCTAGAGAGAACCATACAAAATGAATTCAAAGAATATAACTGCATAAATCAGTCCAAATGTCCAAATACATTCACCTACAGTTTGTATTTCAAATTATATCATGGAAATCCCTACTGCAACCCTTAGCTGGCATAGCAATTTAGTTAAACAACAGTTTGAATAATTATTTAAAATTTTATAATATTTACATTATAGCATGACTTTAAAAATGCATCAACTAAAAAAATTAAATATGGCTGAAGTTTTTTCAACAAATGTAATTATTTATTTATTCATATATTTTATGTTCGCACATTGAGACGTGTGAATGTACACTGACATATGCATTATCCATTTTAATATTTTATTGACCTTCATGATGTCTGTAACCTGTACTAAAGGAGAAACTTAATTAAAAAGAAACATAAATCCTAAAACAAATATGTTTTGGGGTTTTTTTCTCCTTGCTTTCCAAATAACATGTAAAGTACAAAATGTGTACTGAAAAAGGGAAAAAAATGTTGCTTCTGGATTATATATTGTAATATTTCTATGAATAATTTAATGCTTGAATGAAGGACAGTAAGCAAGGATGGTATTTGAGATTTCAGCATAATTTAATGGTCTGCATGTGCAGACTAATAATTCATGTATAAGAGCAGAAAAACTTCCCATTCTTCCTTGCATTAGTGCAAAAATATACTCTGCCCTTTTTTATACAGGGGGAAATGCACATAATTTAATTTGTTCATATAATTTGATATGCACAAGGGTTTCCTACCTACAAATATATTTTATTATACAGTTTTACATATGAAACATTTTATGAAACGAGAAATGTCCACTGTCAGCTACCCTCTCTCCCTCCCCACTTCCTATTCTTTCTTTTCTGTATTCTTCTCTTACTTTTCTTGGCTTCTTCTCCTTAGATTCTCCTTTCTTTCCCATAGTTTGCTCTAGTTAGGTAATTTTAACCTAATTTTGAGGGAAACCTGCCAGATGCGACCTAAACTGTCACATTAAAAAAACAACAGAATTTCATGTTTTTTGTGCTACCATTTATTTTGTGATGTTTATATATATATATATATATATATATATATATATATATATATATATA